>NC_090834.1:4872500-5082500 GCF_028021215.1 Eschrichtius robustus
TAAACCTTATAAGGTCAGAACTATTTTATTTTAGGAGACCAGTGTCAGCATCATAAGGACTAGTTAAGTCTTTTGATAATAAGGTTAAATATCAGCTAAGGTTCCTATGAAGTTTTTAAGTTAATCATGTGGAAAATGAAGTCACATTGTCAGAGTGAATCATTCAGAGAGGCTACAGTGAAAATTAGGGGCTCTGAGGACACACTGTGTGGAGATTAAGCCTAGATTCCCCACTTACTAGTTGTGCGACCTTTGGGAGAGCTATTTAACCTCAACCACAAATGGCTGTAGAGACCCCTGGCTAATTCTTATTCATCCTTTAAGGTTCAGCTCAGGTTTTCTCATCCATAAAGCCTCCCCCAGCCTTTCCTGCTGCTTCCTACATAGACGGGGCTGAATCCCTTCCTCTGTGCTCCCGCAGTGCCTCCGTGCTGACCTTTCACAGTGCTCTCCACAGAGTATTTAAATGCACTTATAATATGCTTATAGCCCTTTACTACTCAGTAAGCTCTTTGAGGGAATAATTCATATTGTAGCTGCTCCCTCATCCTGGCAAAGAGTAGGCGCTCCATGAATGTTTCCTGAGCTGACACACACCTGTTTCTCCTCCACCAAATAAAGGCGCTTGAGATGAGCAGCATTAGTACATGTCAGGGCTAAAGGTCTATGGTTCTAATCAAAGAGCCACAGACTCTCCAGATTCAGGAGAAGCAGCAGCTGGCTTACAGTCTAATCTGTTCTCTTGGCTCTCCAGAACCACTGGTCCTCCCACTCTGCCCCTCCAGTCAATCTGGAAGTCCTCCCATGAGAACAGTAATCCAAACAATACGCTGTCTAATTAACTACACTCCAGGAAAGCCTGGTGTGCTGAGGCATGTGTGTTACAAATGCAATACTGATGGGCTACTCTACCAGGTGGACGTAAGCTGGTCCATGGACCGTCAAGTGGTCCGTATGATGTTCCTTGAAGAGCTATTGAAAAAAGTGCTTATGCTTTTTCTCTTTCTGAAAATATCCCTAGAGTTGAACTGTAATCCCAAAAATGGTAGGTTAAGGAGGTAAAGTAGTCAGAAAGGATTTTCTCCAAACCACTGTATTACCAAGGAACAAAACACAGTTATTCCAAGCCTTCTGAGGACAAGAAAACTCACAGCTGCACAGCCCTCTTCTCTCACAAACCCCATCATGGCCACTTGGCTCTCTTGAGGTTCCATAAGCCAAGTATTAGAACTCAAACCAAACTCATCTTTTGCAAATGGTGCTGAGCTGTGTTCTGTACCAAGTGAGCTAATACATTTCCTGACTTCCCATCCAGAATCTGATGAACTGAGCTGACCAAATGATGAATGCACCAGAATCAAAAATACTCACACACCTGAAACTCCAGTGGGAACAGCAATGAGATATTGTTTTCACCTGCTGCAACTAGGATTCCAATGCTGTACAATGAACTATGAATTGTTAAATTCTCAATCAAATTTACGTCAGGACACATTTATTGAACATCTGCTTCGAAGAGGAAAACAACTGTATGTATAGAATCATATTTTGCATTCTCCAAAGTTTCCTGTTTGATATTTAAGGACCTCCAAGCACTTGACTAACGAGCATACGGTCTCTGTTCAAAAGGAATAGAGTTCAAAAGAAGTGAAACAACTTACCCCTGTCACTCTAGGGGCTCATTACAAAATTAAAAGTAAACTCAGTACAGCAAATGAACCTCCATTCCTGGTAAAACACAAAGCCCTAACTTCATCAAGAGATATGAATAATACCCCGAACTTCCAAGGCAAAAATGATGAAAAGGGAAAAACCAAAAAAAATGGATTTATGAAGCAACAATAAGTCATGATTCAAAAACACACAATTCACCCTAATTGTCTGCATTGTCCTTCTACTACACAAATATTATGTTGAGTTTATGACTATTTATTTTATTTATTTTTTGGCTGTGTTGGGTCTTCGTTTCTGTGCAAGGGCTTTCTCTAGTTGTGGCAAGTGGGGGCCGCTCTTCATCGTGGTGCGCGGGCCTCTCACTGTCGCGGCCTCTCTTGTTGCGGAGCACAGGCTCCAGACGCGCAGGCTCAGTAGTTGTGGCTCACGGGCCCAGTTGCTCCAGGGCATGTGGGATCTTCCCAGACCAGGGCTCGAACCCGTGTCCCCTGCATTAGCAGGCAGATTCTCAACCACTGCGCCACCAGGGAAGCCCGCCGGTTTATTTTTAAAACACAACTTCTAAAGATGCATTTCAGACAGTGTTGTCATTAATATTCTATTACATTTGATACAACTTTATCTACAACATTATATAAAGACTGGTGATAAAAATAATTATCCTTGGGGTTAGCAGATGCAAACTAGTATATACAGGATGGATAAACAACAAGGTCCTACTGCATAGCACAGGAAACTATATTCAATATCCTGGGATAAACCATAATGGAAAAGAATATAAAAAAGAACGTATATATAAGTATAACTGAATCACTTTGCTGTATAGCAGAAATTAACACAACACTGTAAATCAACTATACTTCAATTAAAAAAATACTGAAAGGGGCTTCCCTGGTGGCGCAGTGGTTGAGAATCTGCCTGCTAATGCAGGGGACACGGGTTCGCGCCCTGGTCTGGGAAGATCCCACATGCCGCGGAGCAACTAGACCCGTGAGCCACAACTACTGAGCCTGCGCGTCTGGAGCCCGTGCTCCGCAACAAGAGAGGCCACGATAGTGAGAGGCCCGCGCACCGCGATGAAGGGTGGCCCCCGCTTGCCGCAACTAGAGAAAGCCCTAGCACAGAAATGAAGACCCAACATAGCAATCAAGCAATCAATCAATCAATAAATAAAAAACTTAAAAAAAAAAAAAATACTGAAAGGGCTTCCCTGGTGGTGCAGTGGTTAAGAATCCGCCTGCCAATGCAGGGGACATGGGTTCTATCTCTGGTCCGGGAAGATTCCACATGCCACGGAGCAACTAGGCCCACGTGCCACAACTACTGAAGCCCACGCGCCTAGAGCCCACGCTCCGCAACAAGAGAAGCCACCGCAATGAGAAGCCTACGCACCACAACGAAGAGTAGCCCCCACTCACCGCAACTAGAGAAAGCCCGCATGCAGCAACAAAGACCCAACACAGCCAAAAATAATAAATAAATTAATTTAAAAAATAATAATAATAATTTTTATTTCCAAATGGGTCTGCACTCTTAAATGATGCTTTCAACATTTTTAGGGCATTTTCCCATATCCACTAGCTTAGGCCAGATTCTTTCATGAAAAGATGTTTAATGCCAGTTATGTGCATTAGGTGACTTAACTTGTTTCAATTTCTTATCACTTTTCATCTCTGAAAGTTTTAAAAGGTTTTGCAGTTATCCTGATCATCAACTTTATGGTTCATGAAGGGGGCAAGTCTGTATGTCTCTATCATAGGGAACTTCAAGGAAGAAAGGAACAGGTGGTGTGTGATGACACAGCGTAAAGGTCCATGAGCTGTACTGGAACCTTGCTGGTAATTCCAGCAGCCCTTCTTCTGGGGCACCGTGGGGCTCAGCTCTGTCTTTGGAAGAGCAGTCATTGTCTGCAACTGTACGTTCACATCCCATGTCCTGTAGCACTCAGTGTCCTCACCAAATTCCAGCATATTCTACCACTCCGATTCCTTTTTCATGTTTAAGCCATTGTGAGGAGGTGCTATGCACTGTTTAACAGCTGCCATTTAACTCCGCTCCCCCACTAAATAGGTTACACTTTAGTCTCACAGATTAACTTGAAATGAACCGTTATCCCTCATGGTAAAGTACAATCAGGATGAACTGAGAGAATTAAAAAAAAAAAAAAAAAAAACAGCAGACACTTTAAAATAGGTAAATAAGGCCTTCAACTTAAGGATTCTCATGCTGGAGCAGGCCATTCCAGATAATAAAGTCTATTACCTAGGTGTGGCAAGCTGCATATTATAAATACTTAGACCAAAAAAAAAAAAAAAAAAGTGGGTACGGGGAGGAGCAGCTACATTTGCAAACTGCAGGTGTAGGATCGGGGTGGTCCCCAGAAGGGGAGAAAGGTCAATGGTGTGGAGGAAGCAGGGAAGATTGAGTGAGAGAGAAACCTATTAACTACAGTAAAAAAAAAGTCCTGTAAAGAAACACCAGGCACAGACAATTCTCAACAGTTTAGTGACTTGCAAAACTACACTGCTTTTAGCACCTCCCATATGACACTAATACGCTAGATGCTTGAGGCACAAAGAAGAATAAGGCACAATCTGTGCCTGATGGAAGCTCAGAGCCCCACAGGAGGGGCAGTCAGACGCAAAGTCTCAATATATGTCCCGACTGAGCCCGTGCTGCTGGGGCACAGGGAGGGGGCGCTGGTGCGTGACGGGGCTGGACAGACTGGGACTCCAGACACCGCTCCCACTCTGGCCTCTGGCAGATGGGTTCCTGTCTTTGATGCAGAAACATAAGGAAACATGTAGGATTTTTTTTTTCTTTTTCTTAGATGTAATTCAGAGGTGAAATCCTTTGTCCATATAAGATTCAGGAGACTCAGATCATTCAATCTCTACAGCAAACCCAGGAGTATCGGTGTTATTATACCCGCTTCACAATGGAAAAGGAGAGGCCCAGGAAAGGACCACGGCTTTCCAGAGTCACCGAGAGGAGCAGAGGTGGAAAAGCTGTCTCCACGGTGGGACTCCAGGTTCCTATCAGGTTCTTAGAACAGATGTTAAGCTTTCAGGGATTCTCCTGAAAGGAGAAGAAAGTAAAAACCCATCCCCTTGGCAAATGCAGGGCTCACCAGCTCCTTAGGATTAGAGGAGCACATTTCTTCCGTGCTGAGCCGTGGCTATTTCAGGATGGGGCAGCGGGCGAGGGCTGGAGGCGGCGCTGGCGGAAAGGATGGGAGGGCTGGGGCGATTCCAGGAGCACAGAAAGCCTCACACCCAGCCCCAAATGCACGGTACTCACTGCCCACGATCGAGGCCTGATATATACACCACCAAATGTAAAGTAGATAGCTAGTGGGAAGCAGCTGCATCGCACAGGGAGATCAGCTCCGTGCTTTGTGTCCACCTAGAGGGGTGGGATAGGGAGGGTGGGAGGGAGACGCAAGAGGGACGAGATATGGGGATATATGTATATGTGTAGCTGATTCACTTTGTTATAAAGCAGAAACTAACACACCATTGTAAAGCAATTATACTCCAATAAAGATGTTACAAAAATAAAAAATAAATAAAAAATAAAAAGATTGCTCCTGCAAAGCTGCTGCTTCCTTCCATAAGAGGGAAAGCCCCAGGACCAGCTGCTGAGCCAGGCCTGGGCCATTACCTGTTGACATGACCCAGGATCCTTCGAGCTCCGTGTTTGTCTTCCAACAGCTTCAGCGGCCGGGGTGCAAGACAGTGGGAATATTGTTCACTGCCAGAAACTGGGCTCTGGGAACCAAGTGAAAACCTCTCCAGGGTCAGCAGTGGACACGGTGCAGAAAAGCAATTTAAAAAATCAAACCTCAAATTGTCATGATAGATTGTATTAATGGTTTTCTTTTTGGAAGGATACTAAATAATTCAAGATACATTGAAGCAAAGAAATATATATATATATTTTTATGAAAAGAAGCTTGTGGCTTCTAACTTAGAGATGAAACTACAGATCACATCGCTGTTTTAGAGAAGTTGTATTTAAAAGGCTGACGGGCCTCGCTGTGATCGTGGCTAAGTCATTTAATTACTCTGAGCTTTGGTCTTCTTTCCAGTCAAAAAAAGCAGAGTGGACTCTAGTTCCTTACCTGCTTTAAATCTCTGTGCCTTTGCACAACTCTGTAAGTGATTTCAAAAGCTTTTTCAGGCCTATCTTTTTAAGTTGGAAAATGTTAAGAATTTCTTTTCTAGTCTCCAAATAAACAGGAGTGGGCAAAGACCCTCTGAGCTACATAATGCAATATTGTTTGTTTGTTGCTCTGGATGACAAATGCTTATCTAGTGTTTAATTTAGAGAAGAAAGTACTTCACGTTCTAATTTACACTAAGTATTTTCAAATTTATCAAAATATTTACAAAGCCTTTCCTGTAAAATTGGGCAGAGTCCTTTGCTAGTGATTTTTACAATAAATGCTTCGATTTGTTTACAAAATAAAATACACAGATCATTGCCAATTCTGGAAAAAAATTAACCCAAACGGCAATTCAAAATAAACCCATTGGGGACTTCCCTGGCGGTCCAGTGGTTAAGTCTTAGCCTTCCAATGCAGGGGGTGCGGGTTCGATCCCTGGTCAGGGAGCCAAGACCCCACATTCCTCGCGGCCAAAAAACCGAAACCAAAAACAGAAGTAATATTGTAACAAATTCAATAAAGACTTTAAAAATGGTCCACATCAAAAAAAAACCCCTAAAATAAATAAATAAACCCATTTAATATGTAGTATGTGCCCCCAAATGAAAGCTACATTTATCTGTGCAAGGAATAGACATTATAATTTTCATTAAGCTCTAAGACTATGCTTTTTCATTGAAAAACTAATTAAGTAAGTCCTCCTGGCCACTGGTTTTTCAAAAAGAATTTAACAAGAATGTTCAAGCAGCAATATCTATACTAAGAACTGGAAGCAAGCCAAATGTCCATCAATGGAGTGGGTAAATACATTGTGTAATATTTATACACTGGATTCTATACAGCAATGAATATGAATGAACTGCGGCTACACACAGCATAGGGGATTCTTGGAATCTATGTGATTCCAAATCTTGGATGCTACATGAAAAAGCAAGTCGCAAAAATACATGCAGTATGATAACATTTATGTCAAGTTCAAAAACGAGCAGAGCTAAACAACATGTGATTAAGAGATACAAACATATGGTAAAACGCCAAACAAAAGCAGGGTTTGCACAGAGAACTGAGATGCGGGTTCCCTCTAATGGGCAAAGGGCTGGGGACAGTGCCAGGGAGGGGCACAGGCAGACTCAGACTAAATGCCCTTTTTCTTAAACCGAGTGGTGGGTACACAGGTGTTCGCTGTATTGTTATTCTTTGTGTTTTATTGGAGTATAATTGATTTACAATGTTGTGTTAATTTCTGTTAATTTCTGATTCAGTTATACGTGTGTGTATATATACTTTTCATATTCTTTTCCATGATGGTTTATCCCAGGATATTGAATATAGTTCCCTGTGCTGTACAGCAGGACCTTGTCGTTTATCCATCCTGTATATAATAGTTTGCATCTGTTAACCCCAAAGTCCCAGTCTATCCCTCCCCCAACCCCTCTGTATTGTTATTCTTTTTACCCTACATATATTTTATAAATACTTTTATCTACCCAACATTTAGTTTTTTTAAATATTAACAATCAGGTGAAATTCAGTTAAATCATATGCAGCCTGGAACAATACCTAAGGCAGTGAAGCATGGTGGACAAAATAGTGAACCTCATCCATCACTGGCTCACTTGGCAAATTTAGGCACCAAGACATTCCCTAGGGCTCCAGCTGTGTAAGAACTTTACTGCTCCTTGGGAAAAAACAAAACAAAACAAACATGTCCTCATCACTCTAGGGGTGTATAGCCTAGAAATAAAGAACTAGGTAAGGAAAGTCCAATGAGTTGTAATATAAGAAAGAGTATTTTTAATATTGCTGAAGATCTACTCTGTACCCAATCCCATGCTTCTGAAAATAAGAAATTCTTCAGGCGTCTAAGCTCCAAATGAGGCAACACAGTTCCCTACGTGTGACAAGGTTTGACTTCTCTGCTTTTCCTCCTGTATCTTTTGCGTAGGGTTTTTGTCTTTCTATGTTAGCATCATGGAGATCAGAGATTCTCCCTTCATGTAGTCAGTCTCTATATGACTTAGAGTGTTACTGCCTGTCCTCTTCTCTTCTGTACTCTCCACCCAAGAAGAGGTCTATCTACCTCCCTACTTCTTTCTGCTTCCTTCTCTATTAAATGAGAAGAAGAATAGTACCTCATATGATTGGGGTAGGAATTAAATAAGTTAATTCATGTAAGGCATTCAGAGCTGTGCCTGTACATAGGAAGTATTATGTAAGTGTCTGCTGTTACGTTTATTTGTTTCTATATTTATTTTGTTTATTATTGTTATTATTGTCGTTTTGTGACTTCACCTCTGATCCGGCGTAAGAAAGTCAGATGTAGCGTGTCCCACACGTACTTCTCTTTGAGGTAGAATTTTACCTGCAACATCAATCACTTCTTCCTCTGAAGGTACTCTACCTTCCTCTTGTCCTTACCCCTCTCCACTCCATCCCAGTGGGAAGGGCTAAACCTAAAGGATTCTCAGCCTAGTGGCTGGAGAGACCCAACAACGAATAGGAAGTTATCGCCAAGTCAGATTAATTTCAATCTCCCACTTCACTAGCGCTTCAGGACTCAGGGGCTGCCATAGAAAATATTGAAGCCTTACCCATTCCCAAGTGCCTAAACAAAAGTGAGAATGGGACGGAGGCACCAAGAGAGTCATGCTTGGTCCTTCCCGAGAGGCCTGGCAGCCCTGACCCTCGCGAGTTGACGGTTCTGACAGGCACATGTAGATGTGCATTTCCACCGCAGAAAGCACCCCAGCAATTAAGTGCTTTATCCAGCGATGCACACCCTTCCGGACGGGCCTGTGTGATTACACAATGTTCATGATTATTACTATTATTTCAAGGGCCGGGCAGCAAATTAAAGTCAAAGAAGAAGCATATAAAAGTCACCCAAACCTCAAACGGAATAAGGTCAGTAATTCTGATGCTCCCAATCTCTCATCAGTTGTCATCCTCAGATATCCTCTGGCAAAACCAGGGAGGGTTAGAACTGCAAAGAAAAGTCCCCCAAATTCAGTGGAATCCCAGCCACCTTCCTGTAAATATTTTTGACCCCTCTCTCTGTGCAGAAAAATCTAGTGTTATTTCTAGAAAGGTTTGGGAATGATTCCGTAGAGCTAAGAGCCTGATCTCAATTTCAGAGAGTCCTTGTAAAATTCCCCACCAAACTGACTTTCAGGCCTCCACACATCACGGGATGACAAGAGACCCCGATCTGTGACACAACAAAGGAGGTCTTTGGGGGCCGAGAATGACATCACATGTTGTGGATCAGTAACAACCTCATTTCACAGCCGAGGAACCCTGTTTCCAACAGTCTCGTTCAAGGGTCTGTAAACTTTTCCCGAGAAGGGCCAGACAGTAAATATTTCAGGTCCAGTGGGCCACGCTCTCCATCAAAATGACTCCATATGTACACAAAGGGGAGTGGCTGTCGCCAGTAAAACTTCGTGGACACCAATATCTGGACTTCATATACTTTTCACATGTCACAGAAGATTGTTCTTCTGATTTCTTCTCTTCTGTGCACAGATGTAAATGGCATCCTTAGCTCGTGGCAGCAGGAAGACAGCTGGCCGTCCAGGTTTGGCCTCCCTGGGGTCTAGTCGTCTAGGAAGATACGGAATGACCCTGACACTGAACAGCTTCCCTCACGTGGAGACTGCGCTTGTTCACCGCACCCTGATCTCCTCCAGGCATTACATTAATACCCCTTAATCAACCACTCTTCCCCCACAAAGGGGAGGAGGGTCTGTTTTATCGATGGCAGAAACCGAGGCACTGAGCCGGCCCAGAATGAGCCCGTGCGGAGCCCTGGGGGTGGCTTTCTGACAGCTCTTCTACCTTGAACTCTGCGCCCCCCTTGCCTGCTCACCTCAAGTGCACACACCTCCTGTACTGTGCTGCACGAAAACTATTACTGCATCTTAATAGGATAATAGTGATCTTCTGTGAGCCGGGATGGTGCAACTCTTTATTGCATCATTAATATATATTATCATAATATATATGATGATGAGGCAACCTGTGTGGCTAGGCGGGCCCTGGCCCAACCCCAAGTCATCGCCTGGCTGTCAGTTCTGAGTTACGCCTCTGAGAAGAAGCACGTACTCACGGGGCAATTTCCCAAATGAAATGTTCCATTCTCATTTTCAGATTTGGACAACAAACGCTGAACAAGCACGTAAGGATCCCTGTGTCAGGAGGATAATCGTTTCGTTGCCCCCGACTCTCCTCTCCCCATCCCCATCATTGCTTCTCACCCCTCACCCACTCCTGCCTACTCGCCTCCTACCAGAGTAGAAACACTTGGCTTCTCTGAATTCACAGACTGAACAGAATAGCCTCAACAAGTTGCCAAAGGTCCGTATCTCCAGCTCAGTCCTATTTCTACAATGGTTCTGAGGCACTTAGGGGACCACGCCGGCGTTCTCTCCACGAATCAATACCACCCCACGGCACCAGGATGACACATCCACGTGTCTTAGCCCACCTGCTTCCAGCTGGCCCCCACCCACCCCTGAACCTGGATGATTTCACTAGAGGTTGCTTAAAGGAATCATCAGTATAAACCGTTGGACGGGGGTGCTGCCCTGGTCACTGGGGCTTCCTTCAACCCATGGAAGAATTCCATTCACCCTCATCAAAAGGATTTCTCTCACCCTGTGGAGGGCATCCACCAAGGAAAGTATTTCATCAGCAGCTACTTGGCTTCCTAAGACATTAGTGACTAGTTAAGAAACACAGTTCCAGGAAAAATCCATGCAGAACCTTGTGCACTCAGTGCCTTCCATACAGAATGCAACTGTAAACAATCCCCATGAGCAACTGAAAGTTGTAATATAGAGGCTTCATTTGGAACTCCCTCTGAATCACAGACCCAGTACTATACGAGGACAAGGATTATCTCCCAACCTGCTACCTCTTTCCACACCACCAATTAGAAAAGAAGGTCTCAGTTGAATTTCTTTTCTTCTCTCAGTACTCTGAGACAAGAGAATAAAAATACTCATAGCCTCTTCCAAAAGAAAAGACTATCCCTAACTCTACTCTTCAAAGGAAAAAAAAAATTAAACGTGCTGAGAAATTCTGCCACTTTTCTAAAAACGGTTCTTGAGAGGCACAGCCGCATGACGAAACACTTCCTAGGGGGTAATTAATCCTGAGCAACTCTTGTAAAAAAAAAAAAAAAATAGAGTAACAAAGCACATTCTGTGATGCTGTAGTGTTTGACCAGTTTTTGCCACTCATGTATGAATTTACAAAATTCTGAATTCACACTATAAAACAGAAAGATGGGGGGAATGAAACATACCTATTCGTGAAGCCTTGAACTTCAACAGCTCACGGACCACCCAGGTTGCAAGAGGCCCTAGGAGGCAGCCAGTGTAATGACATAACCCACAAGAATGCCCTAGAGTGAAGTGGTTTTTAAAGGATATTTAATTTTTCTTGAGCTTCATTCACCACGAATAGTAGTCTTTCTCTAAAGGGCTGTGCTTCAGCCAACCAAGTTGAGGTTATTATTATAAGATAATTATTTGTAATAGAAGCTATCAATTACTGAGTACTTACATGCCAGGAACTATGCTAAGTGCTTTATACGCACTATTTCATTTAACCTACATGACTAACCCTATTAGGTAGTTATTACTATCTTCTGTTTATAGATGGGGAAATTGAGGGTCAGAAAGGCTAAATGACTTGCCTAAGGTCACACAGACAATAAAACACAAACCAACTCAGGACCATCTGACTCAAAACCTATCCAGTAAGATCACTCCACTAAACTGCTTCATAGATTAGAGTCATGGCTGTAAATTACCTCAAGCTCATCTTTAAGCCATCATCTACACTACAGTGATTCCCAAACTTGACTTTTCATTATAATCTCTTTTTAAAAATACAGATTCCCCAGAACCCACCCCAGCCCGACTGGATAGAATGTGGGGGAAAAAAAATTAATCTCTTATCCTTCTGTTTTAAGCCATGCCAAACAAATGGCCAGATTTTTTTTTTTCCCACTGAACTTAATAATGAGTATTTCGTGAAAAATATTCCAAGTCTTAAGTCTCAAGGCAATTGGCTGGCATTCAGTTGTTAAGTACTTTCTCTCTGGTTCACAAGAATGAATAAATGAATGAACGCATGCATGCCTGGGAATTCCACCCTCGACTCCCACAGAAAAGCTTTATCCAGAAGAAGCTTCCAAAGCTCGAGGAAGCACTGTGACCAAAGGAGACTTGGGAATGTTACACAGATACGGACACTGATGTCCAGAGGCAGTGGGATGAGTTCAGGGTCACCCAGCTGGACGGCAGCAGGCCCCCAAATCTCCCAACCACCCACTTCCTCCAAAGACACCACTGCTGCTTAGAATTCGTCTGGAATCATTCAGAAACCCAAATAATCGCAGGAAATGAAAGACAGACTGGCACATCTCAAATGATTATAAATATGTGTAAATGAGTTAACAGGTTCAAAATATATCCCTCGGGAGCCGGCACACTCCCTGGACCTTTCTTTACGTAAAGCATGGGGCCTCCGTGGAAGGAGACAGACTTGACTTCTAATTGACATATGATTATATATATTGTTAGGATGGCACCTGATGTTGAAAGAGACAGACCTGAGTTCCAACCTCAACTCTGCCACTTCCTCATGTGGCCGTGTTGCCATTTACTCAACCTCCCCGAGTGTCACTTTCCTCCCCCAAAAGCCAGTGATAATAATAACTACTTCCTATAGGGTCTCCATGCAGTTTAAATTCCTTAATGTAGACAAGCACCCAGCGTCTGGCTCACAGTTACCATTTATAATTGTTGTTATTTTTACTTTCCAGTTCCCTGAAAAGTGAAACACATTCTGTTTACGCAGCTAATTGTTCTAACTGCCAAGGCTCAGTGTCCCAGTTTAAAAAAATCAGCCCTCCAATAGGACATTCCTTTATGCCATCCTCCAAACCGAGGATTGAAAGCATGCTTCCAAGACACACAGCTGTCTAACGTGCTAAGAGCAATAATGAATTGCCATAATATCCAGGGATAACAAAATTAACAACATCTTCCCAAAAAAATCTCCTCTGGGATGATTTCAATCAAATGTTTCAACCAATTATTTCAGTCAAATGTTCAGTCATGAAAAAGAAAGGACTTGGATTGGAAGCTTATTCAAATATATCCCTCTCCCTCAGTGAAACTTGTTCAAAGTTAACCATAAATATCCCAAATCCTCGCCTGTACTTTCCCAAGTCGTTCCAAAGAGAAGATCCAAGGCGGAGCTGTCAGATTTGCTGCCAGTGATCGGACTGTCCGGGCAGCAGGACCAACACATGCGTGTTATCTTCCTCAGACAGCCACACACAGCCCTTTGGAACACCTCTCTCGATAACATTCGCTCCTTTCACAGCCTCGAGCCTGGAGAGTCCATTTTACGAGGAATGAGGTTTCACTGGAGAGACGCAGGAAGGGGACAGAGTAAGGCACAAATGAAGTTTCAATCTGTTCCTTTCACTGCTGCCGTCCTGTGCATCCGTCCAGGTAAGACGACATGCAGAAGGCCTCGCTCCTGCAGCCCTGAACGTCTGTCCGCTGGCAGCAAATCTGATAGATCCACCGGCCTTTCAGTCATGTCCAATTTGGCCACCCTCCTCTAGATGCGCTCATTAGTTCCTGCCGACCACGGCTGCACTGCCAAGCACCAAAGACAGCACAGCGACCCTGGCTGCTGATGGCTGGCGTGGGACGTGGGCTCCGAGGGCTTTGATCTGTTTGCTTCTCTGTTTACACATGGATTTAGGACAGAGAGGGGTGGTCTCAGAAGGAGAAATGCTTGGGCAAACTCTTGACTGTACAAACTGTTTCATTCACACCAAGGACTACTTTCCCTCTGAACGGACACAGAAAGAGCTCCCAAAGGGCCAGGTTCTTGTCACAATATCTTAAAGCAACATTTCTACATTGGAACTATTTTGCAGAGAAAAGATGAATGCCTTGGCTGTTAAGATAGGCTGAACAAAACACCTGTCACCAGAGTTGTCGCTGGAGAGTAATGTGGTCCAGGTTACCCTCTCCAAACCACAGGACGACCATTCATCATCCCTAACAGACAGCTCTCTGTGTGATTACCATGGTAACAGCTCTCAGCCCTTCCTAACAATCCCTGACACCACACACCAAAGTTTTAAAATCAAATCATGGTTACAGAATATAAAGAGAACTCAGCCAGTTTACATGCCAATACCAACATGATTCTTCCCTGCCAAGAAGCTACATTTTAATATTTTTTTTGACTCTTTGGTATTCACAGATGTCCCTAGACAATTTTTTAAGTTAAATTGTCAATAGCAATGACCATTGGTCAAAAGCCAAGGGTGGTATATCATTTGAGCAGTTACCTATCAAAGCAAGATGCAATCAAAGGCAATTTACTGGGATTTGAAACATCATTAAGAAGAAGGGGAAAGAACCTACTGACTCTTCCTTGCATGATCAGTGATGGATATTTGCAGAAAACAAACATACACTCCATCAGCAGTTCCTTCCAGCCCTAGTGCCCAGCTCAGAGCCCATTTATTCACATGCCAAAGCATTACTTGGGGGAAAGCAGTTATCTTGGTGAAAAATGACATCCCCACCCAGCCAGAGGAGGTAAGTGAGATCCAAAAGCCAATTTCAGAAGCCGCAGTGGTTGTTACAGGGTGAGTTGTACACATGTGTCTAATTATAAAGTTCTTTCCCCACTGTGAGACTGTATACAAGAAGCTTGTATTTAACAGCTTGTCTCAGGATAGAAAGCTATTAAGAAAACCATCAAAAGTCCCCCAAGATCAAGAGTTTTCTGGATATGTGGGGTCTCCCATACTATCATTTTTCAATGTTTATATTATAGAAAATTTCAAGCATACAGAAAAGTACAAAGAATAATGTTAAGGAACATCTTGTGCCCATGACCAAGCTTTGCCCAATCTTAATGCTTGGCTGTACTTACATTAGGCCTTTTCTTTTCCTTAATAAATAAATTACTACACAGGAAAGTAAAAATCTCTGTATAGCCCTCCCAATCCCATGCCCTTGCCTCCCTAAACAATATACAGTATTGGCCTGCATGTTTTCCAGCATTACATAAATGGTGTCAGACTGTAAGTATCAATCTACAACTTGTGTTTTTTTTCCTCAGCCTTGTATTCCTAAATCTCATCTGTATTAATACAAGTAGATCTGGGTCATTCATTTTCATCACTGCATAGAATTTCACTGCTTGAATATAATACACACAATTCTGTCCTTTTTCCTCTGAAGGGCAGTTAGACTGTTTGAGATTTTTCACTATCATAAACAACATAGAAATGAGCATTCCTCTACCAGTGTCCTGTTGCACACATGCAGTGATTTCTCAGGGCATAAACAGAGGTGGAACTGCTGGGTTGAGGGCATGTGTGTATCTGCTTCGAGGTGTTGCCACGCTGCTTCCAAAGCAACTGTGCCAAATAACCCTCCCACCATCGGGGAATGAGAACAACTATTGTTCCACATCCTTGTCATTGAGCGATACCATCAGAGTCTTTCATGTTTACCTGTCTGACAGGTATGAAATGGTACCTTGTTTTCATTTGTGTTTTCCTGATTACCAGGGACATCCTTTCATGCTCACTGGACACCTAGATCTTCACTTCTATGAGTTGCCAATTTTTCTACTTGCCTTTTTTCTTATTGCTTTGGAAGAGATCTTTATACATTCAGTGACTTTAGAAAGTTACTTAACTTCTCAGCTTCCATTAGTAAAGCAGAGATACGATCGCTTAGGAACGATTGGAAGCTGAACGAAAAGCACTGGGTCCAGTGCCTGTAACATGCTAAGCCTCAAAACAAGTCACTATTTCTATTACAGTAAGTCCCCTACATACGAATGAGTTCCATTCCGAGAGCATGTTTTTAAGTCCAATTTGTCCGTAAGTCCAACAAAGTTAGCCTAGGTACCCAACTAACACAATCGGCTATAGAGTACTGTACGGTAATAGGTTTATAATGCTTTTCACACAAATAATACATTAAAAAGAACAAAAAAAATAAAGAAAATATTTTTAATCTTACAGTATAGTACTTTGAAAAGTACAGTAGTACCAGCTACATCACCGCTGCTTTTACGCTTGCTTCCGGACATCCTAGGCTTGAAATAAAGATACTGTACTACTGTACTCTACACACTAAAGTACACAAAAGCACAACCATTTGGAGAGGATGTGCGCACGTGACAGTGTATGCCAGACACGTGAACTAACCTACGTGACTGGACCTGCGAATGCACTTTCGCATCTTTGAAAGTTCGCAACTTGAAGGTTCGTATGTAGGGGACTTACTGTGTTGTTATGAAGATGAATAATGAGGCTCAGGGTTTAGAGTATACATTTCTAGCCTTTCTCCCCAGTTTGCAGCCCCCTTTGGGATAAACACTGCAGAACTCGGGAAGAGGACACTGAGTACCTCTGGCTCCGATTTCCCCAGGATACAAAGACATAATATCAGGACTCTGTTGTTTATAAGTTACAATGAGGAAAGTGTGCAACATTGACTCTCTCAGATGGTGCTTAAAAGAAACATCAGAGTTACACATCCTCCAATCTGCAAGTGGCTGTGATCTTGTCTGTGAGACCATGATCCTGAATTTCAGCAATGGTTAAGTACCTGCATGAAAAGACCTCTGGGAAGAGGGAAGTGGGCGGTGGAGAATGGTGGGTAAATCAGTATTAGGGACCTGTCTGGTATTCCCAGGGTGGAAACACAGCCATGACTACATGCGATGCCACCAGGCCCAAGACCTCTCCATGTCCCCACACGTCATAAGTGACCCTCATATAAGAAAAGTGAAAGGACGATCATCCTATCGCTTATCACATACAGAAGTGTGTTTTTCAATAATGACCAAAAGTACATTGACATCACTTTGGTGGCAGGCACATTGTGAAAATACTTCTCTAATATTTATCCAATATCCAGAAGCACGTGTTCCTAAGGACATGGTGGTGAGCTAGAGAGATGCAATAAAAAGGAATCACATCAGCTTCTCTGCTTGGACCCTTAAGATATTTAGTTTCGTGCTGAGATCCTCCAGATTGGCTTCTACTCAGTTGCATCCTGGCCTCTCCTTGGAGAAAGGCCATGTTCATTGTTATGAACTCTGCCAGTGGAGTCAGGGAGCGTACACAGCTGACCTCCAGGCCGATCGAGCAGTCCTGACACCAGCTTCAACCGGTGACTAGTGGAGTCCCTTTTTACACGTACTTGCACCTCATCTAACATTCAGAACAATCTTCCTCCATATTCAATTTCCACCGGCACTAAAGAAACCAGAGACTTTCCTTAGTGACCCTCTGCCTGTTTTTCGCGGAGTAATCATGGGCAAGAGTCAACTCCAGACCAAATGTAATTAAGCCATCTTCTGATATCTATCTGGGTGTACTGCTTTCTTCCTTAAACGTGTGCCAAGTTTCCACTTCCAAGAAGTTAAACTGCCATATAAAAATGCCCTGGTGATGATAAGTAATTAGACACTGTAATGGAAAATTAACTGTGTTTTTATTTACAGCATTCATTTTAACAAGACATTTCTTTTTCTAACTGTTATTAAGCTGCAATAAAAATAAATTAAACCCTGAGGATCTGCAAAGGTTTTCTGGTTAAATAAAAACAAAAACAAAAACAAAAACGAAAAAGAAGACGAAGAAGAAAAATCGCCTCTTCTCCTAGAGTCAGAGTATTTCTTATTTTGTTAACATCACTAAGTTGGTACACGGTCCTGGTCTGAACCCCATTCCTGGTAAATTCTAAGGCCAATTCTAATCCTGTCACCCGTGCTGTGGACAGAGGAACAACCCTTCCACCGTCATGGCAGCTGACCCGGAGGCAGTCATGCCAGGCGGGACGGAGGGCCTTCGCCACATGTGGGAAGTCTCTACCCAAATGTTCTCTCTCCTTCTCTCTCTTTTTTCCTCCCTGTTTTGCTGCTCCCAAGAGACTTGCAGCCAAGTGATTCACAACAGTCTGGCAAGCACCTGTGGGCTTTGGCAAGTCCTGGGTCAGAAGGCGGCTAATCCAGCTCAGTGGGGTCCACTCTGACGCCCCAGTAAAAACACCACCTCCTCGAGATAGGAATGGAAAATGGCATTCCCCAAGACAGAATGCAAAATGAGGCCTCCACCTGTCCGTCTCATCCAAAGCCTTGCAGCCCTCTAACCATGTTCCAGCTAAGGGTTCATCAGCAGGTGTAGCCAAGGGACGCGAACTGACTTCACTCGGGGTGGACGAGTGGCCGGCGTGGTCCGCAGGCTCCGCCACCCCCATGGAAGTTCCCAGGCTTCGTACTAAGGCGGGAGCCTCAGATCTGTGCCCTACCTAACTTCCGTCTCTGTTCCTCTTCCTCCCGACCTCAAAACAAAGTGCAAAGAGCACCTAAAAATGCTTCTGGGTTAACACTGATTCAGTCGTGCTAAATGCTGGGCAGGGCACTCCCCCCCCCCCCCCCCCCCGCCCAGGCTCTTCCCTGAAGGCGCCCCAGCAGGTGTCTACGTCAAATCAACGGTGGGCATTTACTCTCCAAGCAGGGACAGAAGAATTTCAGAAGCCACCTTTGTGTTGCCCCCAGGGTCATTCGGAAGGACACTGAGCTACATACCAGGAGGAATCAAGTGGCTTCAAGAATTTCAAAGAAACCCACTCTTTTTCTTTTCCCCTATTCCTTCCCTTTTTTGTTTTCATCTCTCTTTACAATCTAAACAACAATTTACCGTCCTTGCTGCTTTTCACGTAGATTCCTAGGATGTAAAAACCTAACAATCTTCTCATTTAGATTCCTGAGGTATGTTAAAACCAGCAGCTATATACCAGCCACGCTGGGATCACAAATTTTATTTTCAAGCCAGAGGTACAACCAACACTGCAGGAAATTGGTTTCATAAAAGATTTACTGCATATACAATTTCAGTTGAGTTGTATTTAAGGAGGTTAATATGACAATTTTGGTGTTGATAATACCCTTTAAGTGGAGTTCAAAGAGAAAATTCCAGACGGTAAGCAAACGGATTAAATTATCATAATGTTTCACAATTCCAAAGTGCCCACATAGACTCTAGAGGACCACAAAAAAGAGCTTGGCAGTGGCTCTACAGGTGCTTCAGAGAAAGATTTAAAATATCCCAACTGTTAGCCAAGACTTAGAATAAACTTAAAAATAATGGCAGTGGACTCCCCTGGTGGCGCAGTGGTTAAGAATCCGCCTGCCAATGCAGGGGACACGGGTTTAAGCCCTGGTCCGGAAAGATCCCACATGCCGCGGAGCAACTAAGCCCGTGTGCCACAATTACTGAGCCTGCGCTGTAGAGCCCACGAGCCACAACTACTGAGCCCACGTGCCACAACTACTGAAGCCCACGTGCCTAGAGCCTGTGCTCTGCAACAAGAGAAGCCACCGCCATGAGAAGCCCGTGCACCGCAACGAAGAGTAGCCCCCGCTCACCACAACTAGAGAAAGCCCGCGCAGCAACGAAGACCCAACGCAGCCAAAAATAAAAAATAATTTAAATAAATTAAATTAATTTAAAAAAATAATAATGGCAGTGCCGTCATCAAGCAAGTGTAAATATTTGTTGAATTAAATTATTGAATTAAATGATACTGAAGATTATAGACCTTTGGAAAGGCATTTTAACTTGCTAAATTTCTAATCATTTTCCCATTTGCTATTAGAAAAATGAGAACCGGCAAATAAATTGCTAATAAACTATATTCACTCGTTAAAACTGACCCCTAAGGAATCCCTCAGTCTCTCTATTTAACAAAGGTGTCATAAAATTTAAGGAGTAAGGAGACAACAGCTGAGGATCCCAAAAGAGCTCAGCTGACCTTGGATGAGTCCTCTATACTGTGCTTCCCTCAATTTATTTTCCCTTAGAGTGGGAACAGGAGAGGCAGTGATGAGTGATTGCTAATAAAAGCATATTTGCCTCTGGCAGAAATACAAACGCTTGCTAATAAAGATCATTTTCCAGACCCCCAGTTTACATTTCTCTATCAACGTACCAGTGCCCAGGATCCAGGTTCCCAAGATACTACAGGTTTTGGTCTCCAACTGAAAGACTGAGCTAGGATTGGGGGAATCACTGGAGCCAACTCATGAAGGGGCAGCCTGACTCCCTGACCCCCATCACACAGGTCCACACCTCATTTCATTTTTCACCAGGATGACACCCAATCTTTGTGCTAAAAATGAGCCCAAGGACACCACCCCAAAGAACTTGTTTCTCTTGGACCCACCAAAGAATAAAATGTTCTCAAAGCCCCCTCCTAAGATAAACACCCTTCCCCACATGCCCCTTTTAATTGGCTGGTTAACTGTCCCTTGGGTATGACTGCACAGCTTTATCCCGGGTGTGTAATGGAGTTGGAAAAATCTTCCTGATTTCTGAGTATCCTAATATGAAAGACAGCGGTGTACAGTGCGGGCTGAAACTACGTTTAAGCCCTGATGTGACCCTAGCACTTCGCAAAAGAAAAAAAAGTATGTTATGCTTGGGAAGGTTGGTCTGTGGTCACTGGGATTCCTCCCAATCAGCTCTGTAGACTGGCCGCTGGAGGTCACGGAGAGAGCCTACAGAACCCTTCCGCCAGAGAAGAGAAAACGAATTAAACTATAGGTTTTAGTGAGATCACTAAAAGTCATGCAGGGGCCATGGGTTGTAAAATGTACAAATACCCATATTCACCTCCCCCCAAATGTGCGTGTACAAGTCCTAGGGTAATTCTAGGTTATAAGTATCAATAATTATAATAAGTTATAAGTAATTATGCACAGTACTTAGGTTTCTCAGTATCCTCTTATGAAAACTCTTAGGGTAAATTGTTACATCCCTGTTTTTGTGAAGCAAGTTACTCATTTTTTCCAAACAGCCCTCAAATTTAGAAACTCTGCCTATTTCTAAAGATCAAACTGAAAGAGAGATCCCTCGAAAGGAACCGTGCCGCTACCTCTGCAATCTATTCCGTCCTGAGAAGCCAGTTCAAGGGACTCTTCCACCAAGAAACATTAATCACAACCAGAAAAATAAAACAATGCACCTGAGAGTTAAACAATATTTATGATATCATAAACTGCAAGTCATTTTTGGCCTTCAATCACTGTCAACGTTCTAATGTTTATGAGAGATAATCACTGGCTTCTAAATGGCAATACAGTTCCATTCTGAGTGAGGATTACTGTTACCAGATTTTAAAATAAGAACAACATGTCATAAACTAAATTCATTCTAAACATGTTCCATACCTTCTCAACGGTCTGAATAACAAACTTTTTTTTTCAAATGGAGGCTCTCTTTGGGCTTGGTTTTTTAATTTTATTTTAAATTTAATGACAAATGTTCCTTTAGTTTGGCTTTAAGAGAAGGATTCCTTTACTCAATATCTATTATGTGATGCAGGAGATCTATTAGGAAACTTAAGTCAATCTGGAGATTGCTTCCTAAAACTAAAATTACTATATTTTAATAAGAAAGGGCCTGTTCAAACAAACAATTGTTTTTGAAGGTGAGTAGTCCATCAAGGTTAGGGTGTCTAATAATAAGTTACTGTCAAGTGATTATCTACCAGATGAGAAATGTTTCCATTTCTCAGCTTACTTGAATATACATGCTCTTCTGCCCGAGGAGATCAGGATCATAAACTGACATTAGGATTTTGCTAAATCTGAACGACTTGGTTTGCTTAATTATGTAGAGGCTTTTTAAACGCTGTAGCTTTTTTTCCACCACAATTTCATGTACTTACTGTGCAGAGTGGTCACTTTATTATCTTAGTTTTCATTATTTTAGCTGACAAAGGTCACTTCTCTTAGTTATATAAATCTTAAAAGAGCAAACCAAAGGACGAGATAGTTCAGTAACTTTAATTCCAATTTATGCCTTTCACTTGATTTGAACATTTTATGCATTGGTTCCACCAAAAGTGCTAAATATTTATCTCTATCCAGAAAAAAAAAATACATATATATATATATAGTTTCATTATGAATGCCAGCAACTTATTGCTGTTTTTTTAATTAATAAAAAAAAGATTAAGTTCATCCAATTTAAGATTTGTGATCCTGAACATAACTGTTAAAACCAACAAAAATGCTTTGAAAGCATGGTATTTGCAAAACCTTTGAGAAGTCGCTTATGGTATTCCCATGATCTAATACACGTAAGGCTTTAACTATAATCGTAAACCCACTGAAAGCTTATGATCTGAAAGGATGGACTATTGTAGCCAGTTTTTATGGGTTTAATTCCACTGGCAAATCCCAGTTTCTATATTTTAAATCTCAACTAGAGCAAAATCACAACACATTTTCAAAAGAACAACCTAAAGAAATCAAGCACAGGAACAATAGGGCAAGAACGCCAGTGCCAACAACCACCCTCTCCCACAAACCATCAAAGAACTTCAAAAGCACAAGACTGAGCAAAACTTTTAGTTCGTGAAATATGTGCGATTCACTTTTAACACTCACAAAAGTACATGTGAATCACTGTATTTTCCTCTGATTTATGTCCCACACAAGGTTCAATAAAACACAAAACTTACTCAACCTCGATCATTGTTTTTGGAGGCTATTTATTACTCTTTTTCTAGCATGATTTCTTCTATGATCCAATTCTGTGACTGCTAAAAGCCAGGAAAAGCTGCCTTCAAGTCAATGCATGGCACGAAGTCACTAAAAAGTTTGCAGGCATCAGGCTATGCTTAGGTGCTTAGGAGAAGCTGTTCTGCTTTGTCCTAGGGACCTCCAGGTATGCAATGTCTTTTCAGGGTGCAAGAGATTTACGATTAAGACGGATCCTCTCTTTTTCCTTTAAGGGATTTGAGTTCTCATGGCAAATGATTATTTACACTCAAAACAAGAATCAGCCTACTTCTCCCGCTCCAAGATCTATGTAGACAACTCATCCCAGGTTTAACGCATGGCAGACATACAAATGTAAAAACATCAACCATATCTACCTTGTTTTTAAAATTTTTTCTTCGTATCTTGTTTCGTATATTTCTTGGCTTTTAAAATGCAGTATTACAAGTCTTGTTCTGGGCTACCAGGCCTAATTCCACCTTACAGACAAAATTTATTTTACAAAGGAGTAATTGAATATAATACTCATTTTATTACCAAATACATGTAGGAACAACTTGGTTGTAAAAGAACTTTACTGTATGTATTTACACACATATTTACTGATTGTCCTAGAGAGCCTATCAATGGAAACAACAGAAAATGCAGTATTCCAAGCACAGTGTACTAGCAGCTCTTGGCCTGAACGTTCCAAAAACATCTTTCAAAACCACTGCTATCTCTTCACTTCACTTTTTCAATGTAAGTACAATTAAATTCATTTATTTCATGCCACCAATGCAACAAATATACCCTCAAAGGGTCTTGCGGTTTGGAAATACTAAATTTTTACCTTCAGTTGAAAGCAGAGTCAATAACTTTTTTGATAAAAATTGCTTCAATTTTTTTTTTTTTTTTTTTTTTTTTTTTTTTTTTTTTGCTATACCCATGTCTGGAGAGCCTAAATCCTTATAATGCCAGGGCACTATGAAACTTGGAGCTTCTCTTAATGCAAGATTTTTAGAAGTAACTTTGGATTTATTTTCTACATAAACCTATGACTTTTAAAGTATATTTATTAAGTGTTCTGTATTTTTACTACGGGTCTTGTTCTTGTGGAGAAAGCAAACCAGATTTGAGGAATGTTTTTATTGTGATCGTTGTTTTTTACTCACTTAAAACTCACAGGGTTGACCTCCTCAGCTGGCTCCACAACGCGACACATTCCAGAACTACTTCCCCAGAGGGAGATACTTTTAAGTAAAGTTCAGCGGATTCAGGATTTTGCGGGGAACCTCAGGATACTGACTTACTTGTAAAATTCCCAGTGGAGACAGGAGGTTGGACGAGTTAACTCAAGGTGAGAAGCAACGCCACTTCCTGAGACAATGATTTAAGTGCTGAACCTGGTCAAGGGTTTGAACTTTCTTCCTGAAAAACCACAGCAGCGCTGGGAAGGAGGAAGGTTCTCCTGCCAGCAGATCCCAGGCGCTGCGGGGCGGCCGGCTCTCGGGGGCGCGCTGCCTTGACTGCCTTTCTAACCTTGCCATTGACACCTTGCCGGGCCCCTTCCAGGTTGCAGCGGCCTCTGCAATGCTCGCCTCGGACAAGTCTAGTCCTCTTGCAGGGGCCCACAATTCCCGGGCCCCTTCCTCTCGCCCTTGGGTGGGAGGACAGAGGTGGTCAAGCGCCCGACCCCGGCACGAAAGCGGCCGCACCCCACTGCGCTCCCGCGGGCCGTCTTACCGGTACAGGAATGCAGGGGCTTGGGTCGCACGACCAGCGACGGGCACATGGAGTAGAGGGAAAGTTTCTCAAAGTAGTCGCAGGTCTCCTTGGAGAGGATCTCGTCGATCATGAAAGTCTTGTAGCGCCTCCTGGCTGCTTTGAGCTGGCCGGGCGAGCTCAGCCTCAGCTCTGCGTGGCAGTGCATGGTGAGCCCGGGCGAGCGCCCGCCGCCCGGGGCCGCGGGGCTGGCGCGCCGGCGGGGGCTTCCGGCCGGCTCCTCGGCGGCCGGGAGGCGGCGGGGCTCGGGAGGTGCGCGGAGGGGAGCCGTCACCGGGCGCGCGGGCTGCGCGTCTAGACCCACCCGCGGATCAGCATCTTCGCCGAGCCTTTTGGGGACAGTGCAGCTGTCAATCAGCGCGCGCTTCCCGCAGGGCCTGGTGCGGAGCCGCGCGGAGGGCCGGCCGCTCGGCGCCCACCCCGCCCAGCCCGCCTGTGACACCCGGCGCGGACCTGCGCGCCTCGTGCCCGCCGCTCTTGATCGCCTTCTCCAGCCTCTCAGCGTCTCGCGCTCGTCTGCGTGCCTATTTTAAGACACTCGCTCCGGCTCTCCTCCCCGCCCCCCTCCTGGGACGAGTTCCAGGTGTGTGTGTGCAGTGTGCGCGCCCGTGTGTGCGCGCGGTGCGGGGAGCGCGCGCCGCCCCCGCCAACGGGCTAGGCCTCCGGGGGCCGCTGCCCACGCCGAGCCCCGCGCGCCACCCTCGCGCCGGGCATGCCGCGCTCCCAGCCGCGCTCCCATCGCCGGCACCCGGCGGGCGGGCACGTCCTGGTCGGTTAGTAGAAAGAAGTCGAGACTTCGCCGAGGCTCCCGAGACTGCGGGCCCCAGAACCGGCGCCCCCGAGGAGCCGGGTGCCTTCCTGCCTCCCCACGTGGACTTCCGCGCGCCGTTTCCCGAGGACGGCGCCCGCCCCTAGCGTCCCCTACGCTCGCAGCCGGCCCCCAGCCCGCGCGTTCCGGCACCCGGACTGTACGCCGCGATCGCGAACTTGACCGTTCCACGTAGATCCCAAACCACCAATGACCTTTGCCCTGTCCGTTATCCCAATAGTAAACTGTTAAAAATAAACAGTAACAGTAAACTGTTAAAAAAAAAAAAAAGTAATCAAAAGCACGTGTTCCTTTTTTATTCTTGAGCTCTGTTTATAAACCTTTTTTCGTCTCCAGAAGGGCCAGCGCAGCGGGACTGCCGGGTGCGGCGAGTCAGCCCGGTCGTGGCTCCTGGTGCCGGATACTCTGGCACCACGGCTTTCGTCCCCCGGGTCCCTGGCGACGCGTAGGGTTGGGGGAGCCGCGAAGACACGCGTTGATTAGGTGGTTTGTCTTCTGCCTCCTGGGCGCCTAACTTCCGAGTCTGTTCCAATCAGTATCTGAACGAACTTTTGTTTTCAGTTGGAATTGTTGGGCGAGGGGCGAGGGGACCCCACCCAGCCTCGGCACCCGGACCGTCCCGCTGCCCGCGTCCTGCCCCCTCGCCCGCGCTCGGCAGAAACTGCCGGTGCTGCGGGTTTCGCGCAATTATGCCTGGGAGTTAGTTTGCACGGGGCGGGAAGGGAAACGCACGGTAAGGAGACTGAGAATTACAGACGCGGATGGCCTTCTCCGAGACCGAGTTTGGGGCTGGTGACATCTCGCGGCCCCGGGTGACGGCGGGCTCGCTGCAGAGCTGCTCGCCCTGCAGCCCGAGTCGCCGCGGAAGCAAGCGGACGCGCGCGCCTGGGCCAGTGGTTCAATTCAGAGGGAAGGGGAAAGGCTGGAGAACCAATAATTAGGCACTGAGAGAAAGTAGTAATAAACCGAATCAGAGCCTTGCATTAGACATGGCCCGCAACGCGCCTTTGAGGACCTTCATTCCCGAGGTGTTCGCGTGCGCCCCGGCTCCCCTCCCCTCCTCCTCTCCATTTAGAACGCTTTTCATTTATTCTCATGACATCTCCTTAAGCTCGTTCTTCTCCCGGAACGGCGGCTCGAGGGCCCGCGAGAGCTGCGGCCGGGTGTCCCGGTGGCGGCGCGCGTCCCGCCGCAGAGTCCAGAGGTCGCCGCGCTGGGCCCGGCGCATCCGCGGCTGTGGTGGCCGGTCCCAAGGCCTGTCCGCTGCCCCGCGCGGGGCCGAGAACGCTCCCAGCTCAGCCCGGGCGGCGCCGCTCGGCGCTGCGACCGAGGGGTCCTCCTGGACGCCGGCGGAGCAAGGACCCGCTGCGCCACGAGCGGGGGACCGTCCCAGGGGCGCGGCGTTCGCACCGAGGACATTGTTGGGTGGGGAGTTATATGTCCCGCTGGAAAGTGCAGAGCTGTCGGCAGCGCCGAGAAACTGCGTGTTTGGTGGGATTGGAGGGCGCGGCGTGGGCCAGACCCCCGGGCCTCTGCATCGCACCCGGTGACCCTGGGGAGGGACCGAGCGTTAGCCCTTCGGGCCGTCTGTCGGGCCCTCACGGCACGCGCGCGCCCCGTTACTCTTCGGGCCCAGTCTTTTCCTCCACCTCTTGTCCCGTCCTCTAGCCTCGCCGGCTCTTCCCGGCCCTTCCGCCGCCACTGGCCCCTTTCTTCCGCTTCCGTCCATTTCCCCTTCCCCACTGTTCCCAGCACTTTGGGCCTCCTCTGCTGGATCGAATTCCCCCATCTCTCCTCCGCATCTTCCATCCTGGTCTCTCTTTTCTTTTCTTTCCTCTCTTCCTTTCCTTGCTCCTCTCTTCCTTCCCTCTCTTCAGACCCGGATCTGGAGCCGCGCTCCTGTGCCCCTGCGCCCCTGCGTCGCGGCGCTGCCACCCGGACGGCTGCGGGTGGCTCGCGGGCGGAGACCGCGCCGAAGCCCCAGCCGCCCGGCCCGGCGGCAACCGGCCTTGCCTCCGCCCGCCGCGCCCTCCAGCCCGCTCTCCTCCCCGCGTCCACTTGACCACCGGCACAACATTCGCTCACACTCTCCCGCAACTGGTCCTTTGATTGGAAATCTGCAGCTCTTTAAATAGCTAAAGAATAAATTAAATAATAGCTTATTGGATTTTCCATCTTTTCGATTTTCTACCACAGAGGCAAGAAATCTCATAGGGGGTCTGAGAGCACAAGTCCCCAGGTATTGGAAAGAGAGATTCCAGATCTCGGGAGTCTGGAGCCTTCAGCTTTGTGTCGCTTATAATCAAAGCTGAGCCTCAGTTTTTTCATTTGTAAATGATAATCATAATACCTACTTCACAAGGTTAGCCTTTCACGATCCATGACTACACAACTCTTCCCTTCAGTGGGAATGCCCACGGCACCCCATCCCCTCCCTCCTTCGCTGCCTGGAAAACTAATTCAAGGCCCATCTCAAATGTCACCTCCTTTGGGAAAGATCCCACACTCCCCAAGGCTGTCCTTGCTGTTCCTACCTCTATCTTAGAGGTTCCTTTACTATATTATTGCCTTCTGCATATTTCTTTCACCCACTGGACAATTCGTCTTGTATCACCAATACCAGCATAGCACTGGCACACAGTAGGTTCTCAGTACATGTCATGAATAAATTAATGCATGAAAGCTGGGATAATTATATAATGTGTGTAAGACCCAAGCACATGGTAGGACTTCAGATCTTCACTAGTTGTACTACATTTGTCTTTCTCCTTAAATGAGCCTCTCTTTCCTTTATGTTTTTGGTTTTTCAGCAACGGCGTCTAGCCCAATTCCCATTTTGCACTCATCTCTCTCTTTTCACTCCCTCTCTCCTGATCTCAGACTGTAAAGGGCTTTCGTGGGAGGAAGCACACCCCAGCTGTCAATCATGAAGTGGGGCTTTGGTCAGGAATAGTCAGGGGTTTAGTTTCCAACATTAATGAAGTGGCTGGAACAGCAAACATCTGCCAAAGAGCCTCAAATCTTTTCCAGCTGCTGGAGACCCACAGACACTTCCCAGCCTCCTGTGACTGTACCCTGGCAGTGTCTGCCCCTCTACCGGGAGGAACACACATGGAGAGGAACAGACCTGTCTGTACCCAGCCATGCTTGCTCAGGCAGGCATGGAAGGGGATAAAAATGCACATCCCCAGGAGGCTTCAGGAGATCAGCTCCCCTCCCCCATCCGGCGCCTGATTCCTGGGGATAGAGCCCAGCCAGAAGGAAGGGGGTAAAGACACCTGTGCAAAGTTAAAAGGGTCTGACAACTAGAAACCAAAGAATCGCTCTTTCCCATTTCAGCTGACAGCCAGTGTCTCCATTCAACTAGAACACATGAAATTTAATAAAGCAAAATGGTATTTAAAAATCCTAGGATGGCATTTAAATTGCATCTAGGATCTAACCCTAGGTAAATGAGCTCAGCTTCATTTTTTGTGTAACTATCCTTTTATAATCCTGGGCTTTGTGTCGAGGTAGATGTCAGAAGCGGCCGGGGCACAGGTCTTCCAAATACATGAACTCATTCGCAATCATCTTTTCTCCAAGTGGGGGGAGTGGAGTGGAAGCCCTCCTTACACTCCAGTAAAGTGTGTTTAATAACTTGTATTTCAGTTGCTAAGGTTTGAAATGGTTTCAGACATGTAAAAGCAAAATAGGGAAAGCCTTGTAAGTTAATATTCCCCTGGGCCCCAGGGCCATGCCAAAACTGCTGCGTGCGGAGCCCAGCACCGCAGACTTGCACAACGAGAAGTTGAAGGAGGAGAAGAAAGCCAGCTTATTTTTAATGATGATATTAATTTACAAAAACTGCTCTCATACACTGTAAAGCATCTTTTTAAGAGAGGGTACAAATGTAATCCACTTGACAAATGGGCTTGGAAATGTCTGAATAGGTCTTTCTTTCTCAAAACATCTTTCTGGAGCAAAAGTTTACTAAAAAAAAAAAAAAAAGACGATGGCTGTATCGACAAAGCACCTAACAGTTATGTGAAGAGTGAAAATGCAGTAAATCATCCAAAAGTTTCCAACTTTTTAGAAGCTTGGTATACAGATTAAAACCATTCGTTAAAAAAATTTTTTTAAAAAGCCATTTGTTTTGCTGATTATTTCCCTTTTTAAATGTGCTATCCTGACATGAAACAGCCTTATTTCTGCCTATGTGTCTCAATTATCCCATTGGATATAGCCAGGAAAATAAAATTGAATCGCTCCTATCTTTTTCATAATATTGTAGAAATGGATATTGATGTTTGGAGCGTCACTGGTTTTGACTTTTTCTCTTTTTTTTGTACATGATACCCCTCACTAATGAGAAAGCTGCCACAAGAGAGGAGAATCACTTTTAATATGTCATGGAGCAGAGCCCTGGCTGCCTGGGGCAAGTGGAAAGAACTTTTGAGTCAGGCAAACGTGTGTTCCATTCCCAGCTCAATCACTTAGTAATTTCCCTGACCTCTGATCTTCAGCCACAACATGGGGTGATGATAGGCAACTCAGGTTTACTGGAGGAGTCCACGGAGGACTGTGTGCACCGCACTAACTCATGAAATGCCAGTCTTCCCACTGCCTTCACTTTGAGTTCAATAAAATAATCAATTAGCTTTCAAAAACCATCACAATATAAAACTGCATTTTTTAAAAAGCATCAGAGCCACTGCTGTTTCATATGTGTTTGGGGTTGGTTTTTGTTCAATGTTTAGAACCCAGACTCAACCAAGAAATAAAGAGTGAGAGGAGCTGGCGTTAGAGTGAGGGACTATCGTTAACCGAAGGAAATGGCCCTGGCCACCAAGCGTCCCTAAGTGCTACTCAACATCTGGCACCTGCAGCCACAGACTCAGCACATCTGCAGGCGTCAATCATTCTAACCAGCACTTCACAAGAGAATGGCTCATATATCGTTGTTATGGTTTCTGTCTGCAGAAAAAAAACGCCATGATTCTGCACCCACTGGGTGACATCTCATCCAAATCATCTCGTAAAGTATTTTTATTCTCTTCTCTGCCTCACGCAGGCCTCGATTAAGTGTCATGTGAATTCTCTGTAATCTGCTCTAACACAGAGCCGGCCAGCAGCAATGAACCCAGCGAGGCAGGGTTGCAAAGTGAATGAGCCGTCGGTCTGTCGTTGGCATGGGCTGTTATCGAGGACAAGAAGGTTCCTGTGTCAGCCAGCGCAGGAAAAGACTTGTGGAGCCAGTCTGCCTCTGACCATACGAAGGAAAAACAACACTCGAATGATTAACTTGCTGGCGTGATTGTTATTATGCTAATACAGAACAATATTTACCAAGAACACTGGGTGCAGAGTGACAATCAGAATGGAATGGTCTCTGCTCTCCAAGCTCTAAGGAAAAGGAAGTTTCTATGGACTCTTGGACACAGGTGCTAATCACCCACTTAGGTCTAAGTGTAGGGGGCGGCGTGTGCACGCCTGCCTGTGCCTAGGTTCTGTAAACTTGTTTTTCTTTAATATAGGAATGAAGAGAGGGGTAGGAAAGGACAATGGAAAAAAAAGGGAAATAAGAGACATTCGGAAACCTTGTTTACTAAACAAATTCAAGAGGAATCTTTAATCTTAGAGGAGGAGGGAAAAGAAAACCGAGGCTAAGTAGGTCGTCCAGCCCAAAGTTTGACATTTGTTGTATCTTTCTGTCCCATGCTCAGCCTGGATTAGCAGGCTTTTAGGCATGGAAAGATGTGCAGACTGTTTCCTTTTCTAAGGAATAAACCACAATTTGAAATCTTTCTTCTGGTGATAGGCTTTTAAGAGAAAGTTGACCTCGGTGAGTTATTTATAATGAATATTTTTATCTTCAATAGAGATTACAACACAGCAAGTGTGCTCAGAGCAAAATGGAGAATCAAAAAATAACATGGAGGGGGACTTCCCTGGTGGCACAGTGGATAAGACTCTGCGCTCTCAATGCTGGGAGCCTGGGTTCGATCCCTGCTCAGGGAACTAGATCCCATATGCATGCCGCAACTAAGAGTTCGCTTGCCACAACTGAGGAGCCCATGTGCTGCAACTAAGGAGCCCACATGCTGCAACTATGGAGCCTGCCTGCCACAACTAAGACCCCATGTAACCAAATAAATAAATAAATTAAAAAAAAATAATAATAACATGGAGAATTCTGGCATTAAACATTCTCACAAAAAACACTCAAAAACTTAAGGAAAATGCAATTGTATCATTTTCTAGATAATCTGAGTCAAATGAAATTCTGCTGCAATCTTTTCATCTGGGGATTTTTCTGCAGAGAAGTATTTAATTTCACTTTGAGCAGACAGCCTCACAGACAAGTTTTATAGGTCTCTAATACTGAAGCTTTTCCTTGCTTTCTTTCAAAAGTTACAGAGATGCTCAGATCTAAATAGGCTATAAATTACTAAAGTAAATGACTGAGATGGTGCCAATCTCTGCGCATTTCAATTACACAAGCAGCCTGCCTTCTAAAAAGGGATTTGAAGTCATCACAGAACAGAGAACCCTCAAATTCTATCGCCAGTCCACATCCTGATACGTTTACTTAAGTCAATTATTCTCTTAGATTATGTCTACATAAGCTGCCGAAACATCTGGTCATTTCAATCAGTTCAATAAAAGATTCTGCCAAGCCAGGGGAAAAAATTAGTCAAATTAGTCATTTGTACAGCAGAACAATGGGTTGTTTTTCTCAGGGTAGACAGTAAGTGGATATAGCTCAAAAGGTTTTAATTTTCTCTTCTGAAATCAGTTCCTGAAGGAGGTTGTGATTTTTATCAGTTAATGTTTGGGAGGTGTTCTGACAGATCTTCAGTCCAAAATGTCATGGGTATGAAGATGGTGTAGCCATGTCTCTGAGACAATTCTGTGCTCATTTGAATTCTACATTCTCAAGGTTGAGACCATGCCAGAACTAAGCCAGACTGGTGTTTGTTAAATGTTGAAAAATAAAAGCAGCAGTACTAGAAATCACCGAATAGTGTTTATTCTCCTGGAATTTACTAGCATTCCTGTTCGCCTGTGTCCTCATTTTCAGGAAATCTGATACATTATTTGAATGACCAAATATAGGCGGATACAGCTTTTTCTTTAAATCGCTGTTGCACAGAATGCTTCTCTATAAAATCAAAACCATACAATCCTTTTATTTTTTTCAGTCCCATGTGAAATTGTCAAAGAATATTTGGAATTTCAGCTCACTATCTTTCTGGATCACATAGAGACAGCCCCAGGGAGAAACAAATGCTCAGAGAAGGGAAGAGAAAGTTTCAGGTCCCCAGCCCAACATTTTCTTGTATTAACCCATTTTTCCTTTCGCATTCACCTTCTCATTCATGGATTTAAAATCCTCTGATCCAAAAGAGTTTATAAAATGATTTGCTTCAGAAAGCTGTATTAGAATGCAAGCTCCCACTTGCAAAAATGTATTAGAAGAAAAAGACATTTTTATATTTTTTTGGGCAACATGAAACACAGATAACCTACCTATGTCTAATTTTACACAGCTTTATTCTCTGTGCATAGATTTAAAGGTTTTTTTTTAAGACACAGACAATTAGAAATAATAATTGTCATAAACTGACTAATGTAAACTTTATATTAAGTCTGAGATGACTCACCCTCCTACTAAATATTCCAGGGTACATGACCTCTTAGGCTGCTGTCTGTGTATACCTTGTAAGATGTCTGTATCTTAATTGTCAAAGGTTAGTTGTTAATGAATTAGTAAAAAAAAAAAAAAAAGTCTTTCTGTCTCCTTTAGGAGAGGAAATAGCTCTTTACTTTGAGGACGAAGAAATTCAAAGAACTCTAGTTTCCTAGGTAGGAGGAAGATAGTTTTTGAAAAGGAGAAAAAGAGTTTTATTTAGAACTTTAGTACGAGGAGAACCTTGCTTTATAAAATCTGGGGTTCAGTAAAGGAACGATGATCACGTAGCGAAGGGGAAGGATTTTAGTTCTGACATGGGGAGACTGGAAGTTGGTAGGATTAAGACTTTGGAGAATTCAGCAGAAGGACTCTAGATTAAGAATAGGATAAACTAGGGGGATCAAACAGGGGGGCAGAGGGTAGACTGTAGTTGACTTCTTGTGCAAAGAACGAGAATTTGTTTTCCATCTGGAGGTACTAATTGTGCAGAGTTTATACCTTCATTTATCCAGTATAATTTTAGAAAAGTAGGTTTTACAGCCCCGAAGACAACGGCTTAGAGACCAGACAGAGAGCAGCACACGAGGCAAGGTGCTGAAGAGATGAGAGAGAAAGAGAGGGTATCATTAAACAGAATATGCAGAAAGCCTCCTGAACCTCAAAATAATTAACATATTTGAAGAAAAGTGCTCAACCTCAAATTGAAACTTTAGTGGGTGCACACGCACGTGCGCTAAAGAGCCTACAAGTAGGTTACTGTCCTGATGACAAACTAGGAAGCAATGTACAAGGTAATGTTGTGGAATACAGAGAGATCCAAACAAAAGAGCCTAAATTAGTCACACACGGTTTGTGGGAATGGAAACTGGTTGACATTTCTGGAGGGCCGTTTGGCATTATGTCTCGAGTTCAAAATCGATCCAGCAATCCCAATCTAGGAATTTAAACCAAGGTTGTGGTTCTCAAACATGATTGTACATATAACAACCTCCAAGGACAGCTTGTTTAAAAATTCTCAACCCATAAGTCTCTTCCCCTAGAGATTTGTAGGTGTGAGAATTGACATTTTTGAACAAGCAGCCCTCTTGATTTGTCTACTAACAAACAGAACGCTGAAGACATAATAATAACAGTGGGAAAAGCTGTAAGCAGAAGCAAATATGTTTGTTGTAAGATCCCTTAAAATGGCAGGAAATCGGGAAACCTGTTATTTCACTTCTCTGAACCTGTTTCCTGTCTTTACAATAAAAGTACACACTCAGACAAAAAAGTACACACTCAATGCCACTGCTCTGAGATTAAATAAGGATTCACTTAAAAGGCTTAGACAAAGCCTGACGCATTATTAAAGATCAATAAATATTAGCTATTATGCGATGTTGAGTGTGTGGGGGGAGGCATTTAAATAACAGAATGTATAATACAATTCAATTTTTGAAACATTGTTTACATACATATGTATATATGTACATGCAGAGTTGTCTGAAGACATGTTCAACTGTTAACAGTGATAACTCCTTGAGAGTGAAATTTTGAGGGACTTAATTTCCTTTCTGTAGTTTTGAGTATTGTTTAAATTGTTCTACAATTAACATCTATCATTTTTCCTCAAAAACATTTAAGTTCAAAAATATGAAGTGTAATTCAATAATACCTTACATGTGCAGAACACTTCCATGTACAGAAAATTTCCAAATACCTTGCTTCACGGGAACCTCACAAAGTCCTGTGAATGAAAAAAGGACATATCTCATCATTTCTGTTTCACAGATGAGGAATCAGGGTAAGCGGTTTACTTGAGGACGCCATGCACAGCTAATGACTTTGCAGACCCAAGTCCAGCCCCAGGTCTTCTGAGTCCAAGTTCACCACACCTCCCACTGGACAATGATTCCTCAATGATCTCAGTTATAGTTTTCAACAACAACAACAACAAAAGCGGGGGGAGGGATTACAGTTATACAAATGTCTATTTTTCATTTATCCTCCACATTTAAAAAAATGCTCAGCACTAGATAAAACTGAGATATACTGAATACTAAGAAGGCTGATATGAAAACATATTAAAGTCAGGAGATACCAAAGTTAGGTCTCAGATAGTAACCCTAAGCGTCTCATGTGTCCTGCAGCTTTGGTTACTCTAAGTACAGACAGTCTCAATCACGTGTTAAAAGTTAACAGAAATCTCATGAGCAAGGAAAATGATTTGATAATCATGTAGAGTGTAGACTGTCAGCGGGCTTTCTCTGAGTTCTCACAAGTTCTTCACCTCTTAGCAGTTCAGCCCGGCGCCCGACGGAGGTTTAACGCCGAACCGCCTTGGCTTTGTTTGGAGCGACCCTGCCCGGAGTCAGGAGCGGATTGTCAGGGAGCCGCGGTGTCTCGGCCGGCGGTGTGGCCTGCACTGCCCCCTCCCGGACGAAAGCCAGAACTGCGTCTGTGCTGTAGAGCCACGTCTCCCACCGCATCAGCAGAAAAAACTCCATCACCGAAGACCGGCTTCAGCGAGGCGCCCGTAGGCTGAGAGCGTCACCTGGGCCCAGCCCAGCCCCCGAGGGCCTAAGGAGGTACCATTCGATTGGTTTTCAATGCAGACGTTTAAGGAATTCCCCCATTGGCTAACACGTTCCCCTCTTCTCCACTCCGGGGCCTCCTGGACCTCAATTCTGTGTCAGAAGTGCCACGAGTTGCTAATCTGTCCTGAAATAGTGGAGCAGATCGAGGGACACATTTTCTTTGCTGGTCCTAAACCCTAGTTTCCTTTCTCCCATGAATCTGAGTTGGCTTCTGATTCATTGTGACAAGTCCTTACAGCAGAAGTGACAGTTCTAGGCCTAGTGCTTCAGAGAACTGGCAGTTGCACTCTTTCTCTCTTGGAAGCCACACACCACGTAAGAAGTCCAGCTACCCTGACAGACCACAAAGCCGTGAGGAGACCCAAATCAGCCACGAGGCAAGGGAGTGGCCGTGTGACGGAGCCCCGAGGAGCCCAGCATGTGAAGGAAACCCTTTCGAATGATCCAGCCCGAGCACGTTCGTGACCTCACAGCGTGGAGACACAGCAAGGAGAAGATGAACTGCCCAGCCAAGTCCTGCCTGAATTCCCAGCCCACGGAATCGTGAGAAATAACAAGCCCTTGTTTTTTGTTTATAACTGGAGTATAATTGCTTTACAATGTTGTGCTAGTTTCTGCTGTACAATGAAGTGAATCTGCTCTATGTATACTTATATCCCCTCCCTCTTGGACCTCCCTCCCACTCCACCCCCCATCCCACCCATCTAGGTCACCACAGAGCACCGAGCTGAGCTCCCTGTGCTTTACGACAGGGTCCCACTAGCTCTCTATTTCACACATGGTAGTGTATATACAGATGAACCTATTCCCAGGGCAGGAATAGAGGCACAGACGTAGAGAACAGACATGTGGACACAGGATGGGAAGGGGAGGGTGGGACAAACTGGGAGATTAGAATTGACATATAAATAAGTGCTTGTCTTGAACCACTAAGTTCTGGGTAGTTTCTTGCACAGCCATAGATAACTTGAAACACTCGTGCCTTCTGGGCGTGTTCAGGCTTGACCTCATAGATACTGTTTCCATCCTACACTGACATGCTGCTCTGTAGTTGACTTTAGTTGTATTATGAGTGTTGTAGTTTAGTCAAGCAGTTAAGACTCAGTTCGAGGTCAGTAGTTCAGGTTGCATACTCACTTGGTGTCGTATAGTCAGACATCTCGTCTCTACCAGGGCCCAGTTGCAAGTTGGCTGTATTTTCAAATAGAGAATCGTTGTTCACGGAACAGGCATGGCCTTGCCCTGGGGTCTCGTATGGGAGCTGGCTGGAGGTTGCATCTCTGTCTGCCAGAGACACAATAATTTTAGGTCTGCTGGATTTTACAGTGAAATTTGTGGGACAGTTTGAAATGAAGCCTGGACCTCTGCCAATGCTTCTTGTACTGGGCTCCACTCAGAACTGGCGACCTAACGGGTTAGCCAGTGCTTGAGTCAGAGCAGCGCGGCCAAACGTCAGATATGAAGCTCCAAAATCCAAAGAGGCCCACAAACGGCATGCCCTTCCTTTGCGGAGAGCAGTGCGAGGTGCAGCATGTGCCTCGCTTAACAGTGGCTGTTCCATAAAAAGGAACGAAATTGGGTCATTTGTAGAGATGTGGATGGACCTAGAGTCTGTCATACAGAGTGAAGTAAGTCAGAAAGAGAAAAACAAATTCCGCATATTAATGCATATATGTGGAATCTAGAAAAATGATACAGATGAACCAGGGCAGGAATAGAGACACAGATGTAGAAAATGGACGTGTGGATACGGGGGCGGGGAAGGAGGGGTGGGATGAATTGGGAGATTAGGATCAGCATATATACACTACCATGTGTAAAATAAATAGCTAGTGGGACCCTGCTGTATAGCGCAGGGAGCTCAGCTCGGTGCTCTGTGGTGACCTAGATGGGTGGGATGGGGGAGGGGGTAGGAGGGAGGTCCAAGAGGGAGGGGATATATAATTATACATATAGTTGATTCACTTCATTGTACAGCAGAAACTAACACAACATTGTAAAGCAACTATACCGCAATAAAAACAAAAAACAAAAAAATAGTGGCTGTTCCAATATGCCCCAGACCACAGGACCCTAGAAGTTTCATTGATAGAGCAAGCATTTTTGAGCTCCCACCCTCTAGCACACATGCATCTTACCAGAGTGCTTTGTAATTCCATCTTCCAGATGCAACTACAAAAATGTCATCAATGTCAAGGGCCAGCATGATGTTCTGTGGGAGATCAGGATGGTCAAGTCCTTCTAGACTATATGTGCCAGAGAGCAAGAGACTTGGCGAGGCTCTGAGACAGAACTGTAAAGGTAATCCTTTATTCCTCCCAGGTGAGGGCAAAATGCTTCTGCTTCTCTTTTCTGATAGGAGTGGAGGTGGGGCACGTGGGATGGGGTGGGGTGGGGTGTTGGTCAGTAGTTGCCAACCAGGAGCCAAAAGCCATGTGCTGATTTGCTCCAGTAAAGATGATACATCCAGAAACGCAGCTCTGATTAGCATCACGACTTGACTAAGTTTGTCTAATCTATAATCATTCTCAACTGTTCATCTGGCTCTTAACACAAGCTAAACAGGAAAGTTTGGAAAAGATACAGAAATGGGAAAGATTATGTAATGACAGCAAAGCGTTTTACTCTTTCTGAGTCCCGCCATAAAAGCAGAAAGAATAACTAACAGAAAAACCAAACCAATGGATCACACTTACGGGGAAACTAAATGACAAAGTGTCCCCATGAACTACAAAATACAAGCAGTGAGGACAACCCACCAACAGCACAGACCGGTAGGGCATCGGCTGTGTGCAGATGGAAGCAATGGGGTATCTGACAAGACGACAGAAGGTGAACCCCAAAATAGCAACTGGTATTCCCTGAAAAGTGTGATGGTCTAACTTAAGAACAGCGCCTGAAACTGAGCAGTTTTAAGCCCCTGGTAGTACTATTTGCATGAGTAATAGTTTAGCCCAATGGTAGGTGAGTGCAAGGAGTCCAAGGTGAAAATGGGAAGGTCTGGAGAGCCTAGCCTCTGTAACTCTCAAAACTACCCTCCAAGACTCCCTTCCAGAACAGGGCCCAAACTAAGGAGAAAGTCCCAAAAGTGAAATCAAAATTTCACAGGACACAGAAAATAAAGACAAAGGAAGAAAAGGCCCAGATAAAGTTGGGGGGAAGGAAGAGAGAGAGGAAATCTCAGAAAGCAAGACACTATATTTGTTAACACCCCTGTGAAGTTACAAGAGCCACTCTCAACTATGCCTCCTTCTAAAAATTCAGGAAAACTAACTTCACATAAAAAATAGCAACAGAGCGCTTCCCTGGTGGCGCAATTGTTAAGAATCCACCTGCCAATGCAAGGAACATGGGTTCGAGCCCTGGTCCAGGAAGATACCACATGCCGCAGAGCAACTAAGCCCTTACGCCACAACTACTGAGCCTGCGCTCTAGAGCCCACGAGCCACAACTAGGGAAGCCCGCATGCCTAGAACCCATGCTCTGCAACAAGAGAAGCCACCGCAATGAGAAGACCGCACACTGCAAGGAAGAGTAGCCCCTGCTCGCCGCAACTAGAGGAAGCCCGCACATAGCAATGAAGACCCAACGCAGCCAAAAATAAAATAAATAAAGTAAGTAAATTAAAAAAAAAAAAGCGAGGCTTCCCTGGTGGCGCAGTGGTTGAGAGTCTGCCTGCCAATGCAGGGGACACGGGTTCGAGCCCTGGTCTGGGAAGATCCCACATGCCGCGGAGCAGCTGGGCCCGTGAGCCACAACTACTGAGCCTGCGCGTCTGGAGCCTGTGCTCCGCAACGAGAGAGGCTGCGACGGTGAGAGGCCCGCGCACCGCGATGAAGAGTGGCCCCCGCTTGCCGCGACTGGAGAAAGCCCTCGCACAGAAACGAAGACCCAATACAGTCAAAAAAAAAAAAAGCAACAGAAAAGCATCAAAGTCAAATCCCATGGAAATTCTTACGAGGAAAAAAAAAAAAGAATAAGGAGCAAAATAACATTCCTACAGATAAGAAAACGTGGCATAATCTTACCCACAAAAGAGAACTGTGGATTTCTATTTCAAAATAAATTTAAGTACATTTTTAAAATAATACAAGCTTATTTCCTTCTTAAATATCAATAATTCAATAGAAGAGCCATTTGGCAGGCCCAAGCGAAGAGGGACATGGGGCAGAAAGGTGGCTTAGCAGGTGGTCGAGGACAGAGTGAGGAAGGTGGCCAAGAGAGACCCAGGGGGGTGAAAAGACTGCTGGTAGAGGGTGATTGAGCAAATAAGTAATACTGAGGACAGCAGAAGTCATAGTTTTCATTGTCAGAGAAGAAAATCTTAAATTTGAAAAGAGGGAAAGGCAGAAGGAATACTCTGTTGTTGGACTAGAATTGGCACTGTTGTGAACTTACAGGTTTCCATATAAAGAGAATACATAAATATACATGTGTGTGCATGCACGCGTGCATGTGCATTAGTCTGCTTGTGCTGCTATAACAAAATACTGTAGACTCACCATAGGCTTAAACAATAGACATTTACTTCTCACTGTTCTGGAGACTGGAAGTCCAAGATCAAGGTACTGGCCAATTCAGTTCCTGGTGAGATCCCTCTTCCTGGCTCGCAGATGGCCAACTTCTCACTGTGTCCTCACTAAAAGCCACTTCCTAAAGCCACTAATCTCATCCTAAAGCCACTAATCTCATCACAAAGTTCCCACCAGCATGACCTCATCTAACCCTAACTACCTTCTAAAATCCCCACCTCCAAATACCATCACACTCGGGGTTAGTTCAACACATGAATTCAGCTCAACATACGAATTTACGGTGGACTCAATTCAGCCCATAGCAGTGTGGATATACATATAATTTCTAGCTCTGTCCACTAAGACCACTTTAAGCAGCAACACCCCAATAGCCATGACCCTACTTAGTACACCCAGACCTTGGTTTCCAAATACCATTTCCACTTAAAGGAGACATGGCTAATTCTAGGGGTGGGGCATAGAAAATACAAGATGGGCCTGGAACAGCCTATTGTGACCAAAATAAGGGAGTTAAAATACTGATGGGGGCATATCAAAAGGGCACAGATGGGACTTCCCTGGTGGTCAGGTGGCTAAGACTCTGTGCTCCCAATGCAGCGGGCCTGGGTTCAATCCCTGGTCAGGGAACTAGATCCCACATGCAGGAACTAAGAGTTCGCATGCCGCAACTAAGACCCGGTGCAGCCAAATAAATAAATAAGTAAATATTTTAAAAAAATAAGTGCACAGAAGTCAGCAGGAAGGGGCTTCTGCTAGACAAATCTGGGGCAAATTGAAAACCAAACTAAATGGTAAAAAAATTATATCCCATTGAATAAAATAGGAACCCATGAGCCAGCACTGATGTAAATATATAAATGAATATATAAATGAGAAGATAAATAGTAAGTGCTAAGTGGTAAAAACAAAAGGAATGGTGAAACGAGAAAATCACCCTTTGGGAACCATCATAGTTATAATTCAAATGAGAAATCTCAATGTATCCTAAACTGGTGGATTAAAGTTGGATAAATAATGGAATATCTCAATATTTTTAAAAGATCTCATCACAAAATGATAAATACAAAGGGGAAAAGTCTAACTTTACAGTGGAGAAACTTGGTACATAGCACTTTAACAAAGTGATCAAAGTAACTTCACCAGAGACGGATGAAATTAACACCACCTGCTACTGGAAGTGATCCAAGGGGAAGAGCCCAGCATCCCTTTTGTGATATTCCTGTTATCAAGTCAAGAACACAGGGAGTGGGGCTTACCTGGTGGTGCAGTTGTTGAGAATCTGCCTGCCAATGCAGGGGACACGGGTTCGAGCCCTGGTCTGGGAAGATCCCACATGCCGTGGAGCAACCGGGCCTGTGAGCCACAACTACTAAGCCTGCGCGTCTAGAGCCTGTACTCCGCAACAAGAGAGGCCGCGATAGTGAGAGGCCCGCGCACCGCGATGAAGAGTGGCCCCTGCTTGCCACAACAAGAGAAAGCCCTCGCACAGAAATGAAGACCCAACACAGTCATAAATAAATGAATTAAAAAAAAAAAAAAAAAAAGAACACAGGGAGTATGGTTCTCATGAGCCCTCCTTGAGGACTCTTTAAGAGAATCTGTTTCAGGCACCTAAATTGATTAGAGAAAGAATGATACAAGGACTGTTGAAAGAAAGTCTTAAGTGTTCTCAGAACATACACAAAAGATGACCATGTGAAGTGATTCATGTGTTGACTAGCTTGACTGTGGTAATCATTTCACAGTATATAGATATAAATATTGTATATATATTAAGTTAACGTATTATACACTTTAAATAAATACAAGTTTTGGGGACTTCCCTGGTGATCCAGTGGTTAAGACTCTGCACTTCCACTGCAGGGGGCACGGGTTCAATCCCTGGTCGGGGAACTAAGATCCCGCATGCCGTGTGGCACAGCCAAAAAAAAAAAATTCAATTACAAATAAATAAATAAATACAAGTTTTACTTGTCAATTATACATCAGTAAGGCTGGAGGAAAACTAAAGATCCTGGGCACCAGGTGCATAGAAAAATAAAAGATTGATGATGAACATTAAGCCTATGCTTACTTGTAAAAGTTAAGTCTAAATGAAGATTAAAAGGGAGAGAACATTGTGTAATGGCAATATGCTCCATAAAAAGACAGTACAGCTATCTGGGGAAAGTATAGGGAAAAGCTTTCAACCTTTTAGTGATTATAACTAAATCACTTTTTAGTGAATTAGTGTTTAGTGACAAAAATATTCTATTATATAATCTAGTCAGTAGTTTCAGTGTTTTTATCCTGGGACTGTAAACTGTATAATGTGGAATAAAGTTTACTTGGCCTTGTCCATTAAAGAAGCTAGAAGTAATCACCAATCCAGGAACAATGAGCACCCCTAGTGTATTAGTCTGCTCAGGCTGCCATTAAAAAAAAAAACAAAAAAACCACTGACTGGGTGTCTTAAACAACAGACAATTATTTCTCACAGTTCTGGAAGCTAGAAGTCCCAGATCCAGGTGCTGGCTGATTCACTTCCCTTCCTGGCTTGTACATGGCCACCTTCCTGCTTTGTCCTCACATAGTAGAACTCTCTGGTCATCAGACTAGGGCCCCACTCTTATGAACTCTTTTAACCTTGGTTACCTCCTAAAGGTCCTATTGCCAAATACAGTCACATTGGGCGCTAGGGCTTCGACATATGAATTTGGGGAAGTGGGTGGACACAATTCAGACCATAGTACCTAGTATCAGATTTCAAATTGAAACACTGTTTCCCACTCAAAGAAGCTAGTACTTCTTGACAAAAACAGCTGACTTTCAGGTCTAGGGAAGGAAATGTGTAAGATAAGCCTAGAACATCTTGTCTTTCTAGATAGCAAGGAAGCTATCAAATACTACTAGGATCTTGCCAAAAAGAATCAGGAACCAAAGTAAAGAGGCTTTCACTGGCCAAAGAAAGTACAATTTGAGCTCCAAAAATGAAAATAATTGCAAGCATTTGGAACCCCTCAAACAGGTTTAGGTATATGAGTTCAAAATTATATTTTTTAAAATTAATGAGTTATCTTTGGAGAACAGTTAGCTCTCCATATTTGCAGGTTTTGCATCTGCAGATACAGAGGGCCAACTACCCGATGCCACTTTAGAAATGAAAGAGGAATCATTACAACTGATACCACACAAATAGAAATGATCATAAGAGACTACTATGAACAAATTGAACAATGCAGAAGAAGTGGATAAAATCCTAGAAATATACAACCTACCAAGACTGAATCATGAAAAAATGGAAAATCTAGACAGACTAATTAGTAGTAAGGAGATTGAATCAGTAATCAAAAACTTCCCAACAAGGACCAGGACCAGATGGCTTCACTGTTGAATTCTACCAAACATTTGAAAAGAATTAGTAGCAATCTTCTCAAACTCTTCCGTAAAATAAGAGGAGAGAACACTTCCAACTCATTTTACAAAGGCGGTATTACCCTGATACCAAAACCAGACAAGGACACTGTAAGAAAACTACAGCCAACATCCCTGATGAATATGAATGCAAAAATTCTCAACAGGGACTTCCCTGGTGGCAAAGTGGTTAAGAATCCGCCTGCCAATGCAGGGGACATGGGTTCGAGCCCTGGTCTGGGAAGATCCCACATGCTGTGGAGCAACTAAGCCCGTACACCACAACTACTGAGCCTGCACTCTAGAGCCCGCGAGCCACAACTACTGAGCCCATGTGCCACAACTACTGAAGCCTGCGCACCTAGAGCCCGTGCTCTGCAACAAGAGAAGCCACCGCAATGAGAAGCCCGTGCACCTCAACAAAGAGTAGCCCCCGCTCGCCGCAACTAGAGAAAGCCCGCGCACAGCAACAAAGACCCAAGGCAGCCAAAAATAAATAAATAATTTTATTAAAAAAAATAAATTCTCAACAAAATACTAGCAAACTGAATTCAACAATACATTAAAAGGATCATACATCGTAATCAAGTGATATTTATTCCACCTAAGTTCATTTTTTTTTGTTCTGATTTTAAAAGAATTAAAACATTTTCACAGGTCCCTAAAAATATTGTGGGCTCCAGGTGCTGGGCCTTCTGTACCCAGTGGATTAAGTTGGCCCTGGTCTTCCCACCTCTGTACCCCTAGATGCCAGTATTGAGCACGATCAATAGTCAATAAATTTCTGTTGAATGAGGGTAATATTCTAGACCAGCCTACTCCAAAAAACCGTTTGAGGATCAAATGAGAGAGTCGTTTCAGAAGAAATTTCTAAACTGTGAGTTCTATGCAAATAAAGGGGATTTGGGGGAGGGAGAGAGATGTTAATTTGGTGAATGGGATTCAAGTTTTCATCCAAAAACAGGGAACACCAGGCTGCTAGCATCATTGAAAGGCAAAGCAGGAGAAAATCAAAGACAATTGTTGCCTCCTGCAGTGTTTTGCAAAGACCTAGACCTGCATGGATCTCGCCCTTGGATTTGGACAGCTGTCAGGAAAATCAGCAGGAAACGAGAACAAACATATGTCAAGACACAGGCACATCAGACTGTGAAAGGCGGTCCACAGGCCCTGCTCCACCAGATGGCAGTGTGTCAACAGGGAGTCGGAGAGAGAGTTTCCAAGAGGCCCCAATTAAACGACCTTGTGCTGATGCCAAAGCAGGGGCACTGTTTGTCTGAATTATGGCTGATAATTTCTCTTTTTATTATGTAATGAAGATTTTTTTATTGACAGCAAAGAATACATAAAGGAGTACATTATTATAGTCCTTGCCAACGACAAGACTACAATCAAGATAAAGACATGCAAATAAACCAGTAATATTTATCGACTGTACACAAATTAAATCACCATCGTTATTATCAATGAATAAATACCATTGGTGTCGCTTTTCATTGAGTTGACTTGGTGAAACTCCTTCGGAGTCTTGTGGGTACAAATTGATGCATGGGGTGTGGTTGTACATTGTGTAGGCACTCATTCCAAGAGTCGTCCAGGGCTGGAGAAGGGCCGAGTGTCAGAGGCCTCTCCCTGTGCCAAGGGCAGGCCCCCATCTTCCCTCAGCATCTGAGGACTTGCAGAGAAATCCTGCCTGGCAGCGGAAATTTATTTTCTCATCATTCTGGAGGCTAGAAGTCCAAGATCAAGGTGTCAGCAGGTGGATTTCTTCTGAGACTTCTCTGTTTGGCTTGTAGATGGCCATCTTCTCCCTGTATCTTCACATGGCCTTCCCTCTGCAGGTGTCTGTGTCCAATATCCCCTTCTAATAAGGACACCACTCACATTGGGCCCACCCTAGTGACTTCATTTTAAATTGATCACCTCTTTAAAGATCCTATCTCCAAACACAGACACATTCTATGCTCCTGGGGGAATAGGACTTCAACGTATGAATTTGGGGGTACACAACCCAACCAATAACAATACCCCAGTTCTCATCCTGGCTCTCCCACTAACCAGGTGATGTAGTAACGCTGAGCAAGTTACCCTCTGGGCCTCAGGCTTTTGGCTGTAAAATGAGGTTACTGGATTATGTCATCTCTGTGGTCTAAAAGTCTGTGATCATGACAATCAATACAAGTCTGAACTTTGCAAGACCAGGAACAGGATGATTTCCAAACCAGCCACAAAGGACAATTGTCTCCATGCATAGAAATTGGCATGCGTGTGGACATAGATGTTTCTATATACTCTTGTAGGTATAAAGACAGCTTTCATCAACTTATGGGGGTTGCCTTCACATATACACATGCAATCAGTGCTTTCAGGACAATAGCAGAACAAAACACAGTAAGAATATATTTTCTCCAAGTAAGTTGGTAATTTTCCCTTTATTGCATCTTTGAAAAAAAAGAAATGTATTTAAGGACCTACAAGTAATCAGTCAACTGTTAGTTTTCCAGTCACCCCATCCTCTTTCATGAGTCCTTGTTCATGCATGTGATGTTCTGTCTGCATGGATTAACCTCTCCTGTACCTATTCCTGCCCTATCTCTGCCAGCAAACAACTATATTAAGGCTCAACTCAAGTGTCATCTCCTCTATAATCTTCCAGAATTATCTGTTCTTTCCTCTGTGCCCATATGGTATACTCGTCTGTAATAATAACTATTGTTGCCGACACATACATAGCACTTACTTTGTGCCAAGCAGAAGTCTATATGCTTTATGCATAACTCATTCAATTCTCACGCTTACCGGATGAGGAAAAAAGATACTGTGATTATCCCCATTTAATAGACGAGGAAACTGAGTCACAAAGAAGTTAATTAACATGTTTACTCAGAAAGTTTCCATTCATTCCCAGTCATCCAGGGGAATCAAATTAAAAACACAATGGTCTCATCAGTCTCTCCCTGCTCTCCCCTATCCCCATGTCTACCTCAGGCAGATGCACCTAGAGAACAGCTAGATATAAAGCATAACCAGTTGCAACCTGCCTACTCTATACTCAACTTGTATTTTTCTCTCGGGCATCCTCCACGCCAATATTCCCCACCTGATTTGGATGATGTGTTAGAAATAGTCCCTAAATCTCTCTGCGTGGTCTTCACATTTCTTGTAGAAAAGGCAGAGCCTCTGTTCATTCCAAGTGTGTACACTTGTTGTAATTAAGGGGAGGCAACACTGGAGCTCGGGAGGAGAGATGGAGGACTGGGAGTTCTGGCACAGAAGACAAATTACCCAAACAAACGCCAGAAGTCCACGAAAAGGCATTACAACACTCTCTTAAGTGACTAACAGTCGGCTAGCAGCTAGCTGTGTAACTGCAAGCAAGTCAGCAATCTCTCTGGTTCTTTCATCTGCAACGAAAAAATGGTGGAACTCTATGATTGCCAAGACACTCATCTAGCTGTGGAAGCCTCGTTCTGCTAAGCCATCCCAAGGAGGTTTTTCTGAAGAAAGAAATTTTCGAGACAAAGGAGAAGAAAGAGTGATAGATAGGGAATCAGAGCCTCACTGCTTTCTCTTGATGAAAAGAGACCAAATTCACAGCAAATTATCCTCCCAACTGACCAGGAAAAAAACTATAGATATAAGCCAGTTATTTATATTTTAGCTTTTTACTAGTGAAAATATTTGCCTATTTGAATTGAATTGAAGACTGAATTTGCTTAACTACTGAATTTGCTTAATAGGCTGGCATTAGGAGATCTAACATGTATCTCTGTAATTTATCATTTTTTATTCTGAATTCAATCATACATTTTGTATAAGTGCAAATGTAAAACATTTTGATGCAAAATTCATAGAGCAGAAGCCTACGAAAATGAAATTAAAATGGAATCCTTTTTCTTTGACATTTAAACTCAATAACTGTAGCGTCAGATGTAGTTCAGAAGCTGCCATTTCGAAGACTTTTTAAGCACTGGACTATGGGCGAGGGGAAGGTTATCTCGGCACCCCTCTCTTCCCCGCCACACCCCAGGCCTTTCCTCTCGGCCTCCTGGCTGGAATGACCTCCCCAGGCACCCCTGCTCCTATTTCGTCTTTGACTTTTCGGGATCCCTTCCCTTTCCCCATTTCTCCACCCATGATAAGTCCCAACTTGGCTTTGCCTCTCCCACAAAACTCCAGCTCCCCAGATAGCTCTGCACCCTATTCTCATCAAAACTCAGCCGCCTTGTCCTGCATTTCCCCGGGGCTGCATTCCTGAGAATCTGCACACTATTGTGGTGGCCTCTTAAAAAATCTAAGTGCTCAGCAGGTGCCTCCGTCAGTCCGTAGAAAAAGAAAGCAGAAGGCAAAGGAGGAGATTACACCGAGCTACTCTGTCTAGGTGAGCCTGCCCCAAAGCCTGGATGGCAATTCCTGGCACTCACCTTAAAAGGGTTATTAATAAGCAGGAGTAGTTTCAGGGGAGAATACTCAGACATATGCTCATAAATATGAACAAATATTCAAAGAGAGTCACCCAGGCAATGAGCACTAAGATAGCTTGTCATGTAAGAGAAAATTCAAGGAATTAGAAATGTTTAACATGGAAAAGAAGAGACTTAGAATACCAAATATCACACAGGAAGAGGTATTTGATTTGCAGTTTTGACCCCAGAGGGCGAAGTAGGAAGAATATTTGAAAGTAATAGAAAGGCAGATTTCAATTCCACGTAAGAAAAATCTCCTAAAAAGTTAATAAGTGCCTGTTAGTGGAATTGAAACAGGAGGGAAGGGGGCAGGGCGCAACCTTTAAAAGAATGACATAGCCATAGCACGTGACAAAAACTGGTTAGAACCAACTAGGTCCAAGATGGTGGAAGATTCAACTTCCAGTGGACCTTGAGCCTCGTTATATGTTCACTGTAATGCATTGGCTGCTGACACACCTACCAACACCGTGACAGTTCCGAGGCCAGCCCTAAAAGGCCAAAAAGTGGGCGGTGGCCCAATTCCTGGAAATCCCGCCCCTTCGCCAACATAGTTGGAATAATCCTCCCACTCATTAGCCTATGAAATTACCCAGCCCATAAAAGCTAACCACGCCATATTTTGGGGCCTCTCGCCTTCTGAGATGGTCCACACGCTGTCTGTGGAGTGTCTTCCTCCCAAGGCCCTTCTCGCCTTTTGAGATGGATCACATTCTGTCTATGGAATGTGCATCTCTCTAAATAAATCCACTTCTTACCTATCACTTTGTCTCTCACTGAATTCTTTCTGCTATGAGACATAAAGAACCTGAGCTTCGTTAAGTCCTGAGACCAGATGTGTGATCCTAATTAGAAGACAGTGGGTTCAAGTCCCAATCTGAATTTTGGCTGGGTTCGAGTCCCGACCGGTGCATTCAAGGCCCATCTGAGTTGTGTGGTTTCAGCATGGGCTAGTCTGTGAGGTCAGAAACTTGCCCTGTGCTGCAGATAATCACATAGAGTTAACCAGTCACATTGAGGGATTATTTTTGAAGAGGGAAATGTGTTCAATAGCCATTCATTGAATACTTTCTATGATCAAGCACTGGTCTAGCTTCTGAGGATGTAAAGCTGAGTATGGTATGGTCTCAGTCGGGTAGGAAAATAATATCAACAAGTAACAATGCCACAAGTAATTCATATAACACTGGAGAACAGAATGATAGCCCGCTCACTTCTTTTTTTTTTGAAGGTATCTAAACATTTTTTGGCTCCCTTGGGTCTTCGTTGCTGCGCGCGGGCTTTCTCTAGTTGCGGCGAGCGGGTTTCTCACTGCAGTGGCTTCTCCTGTTGCGGAGCACGGGCTCTAGGTGCGTAGACTTCCGTAGTTGTGGCACGCGGGCTGAGTAGTCGTGGCTCGCGGGCTCTAGAGCGCAGGTTCAGTAGTTGTGGCGCACGGGCTTAGTTGCTCCGCGGCATGTGGGATCTTCCCAGACCAGGGCTCGAACCTGTGTCCCCTGCGTTGGCAGGTGGATTCCCAACCACTGCGCCACCAGGGAAGTCCCCCACTTACTTTTTATATACTAAAGTTATTTCAGTACCAATCCCCACCTACCTAAATTCCAGAAATAAGCCTCCTTTAAAGTGTCTCTCCGGTTATTTCTCAGTCTCCTAGGATAAAGCCTTCCTATCTGGCCAACCAGGAAAAGGAGGCTTAGGAACAGAAAACCATGGCAATCCTTGCAGAGCAAGCTCCAGAATTACAGTCACAGCTAGAGGGGGAAGCTTGCTGGGGAGCTGGTGTGGGATTGGAGGCTACTGGATGAGGCCAATCAGGATATTGGAGGGTGGAAAAAAGAGCTTCAGAATTTAGTGACTGAGTAGATGCAGTTTTGACCTGGAACTGGGCTTGGTACCTGAATCCCAGCCCCAAAGAACCTGGTTTGCCCAGAAAATTGGGCCAAGAATGTTGGAATCACAGGGGAGAGGTGTGGACAGGAGAGAGGCACCTGAATGTGGTGAGCTTTGTGTAGCAGACGGTTTCCAAGCCAAAGGTCTGTTTAACCCTCAAATTCCTCCCTTTTGTGAACACTTCTTAATGGCCAACCAAGCAGAAATGTGCTGATGACACCGACCCGCTGAGGAGGGAAAAGAGAGCAGACCACGTCTGAAGGTCTGAGACTGATGAGGACCACACTCTAACTGCAGATGGCAGCACAGCCAGGAGCCCAGGTCCGGGAGCTTTTGCCCCGTGGGTGGTTCCTCACTGCTCTGTCATGTGACTTAACAACCAGATTTTCAGGAGAATCCCCTGGTGGACTTTCTTTATGCATGAGCGTGACTTGCCCAGACTTAGGGAAGTGGAACCGGCCGGGGCAGTCCATTTTCGGTTCCGGAATCTCAATGGTGAACACAATCTCGTGGCCTCTGGCCGTCCCTGAATCACTCTCACCTGCACCTACTCACATCACAACCCAAACGTGAACCGGCAAAGCCAGCATCGCCTCTGCTGGTACGATTTCCCTTTCCAGTCCAGACACGTCTCCTGGGTCAAGAAGCCGACCCAGGACAGATGGGATTCCTTTCGGCAGAAGTAACCCCGAGGCTCCTTAGTGATCCTGAAGGGGGATCTCATTTTACTGTTTGCCGTGCAAACTGGATGCCACCTATTTCAAGCACAACAGAATAATACGTCTCACGGAAATGCCAAGAAGTCCTTGAGGGGGGAGAATAGCCTTGATTCTGGAGAAAAGGAAAAAATGTAATAATAATACTACCCCAAAGAAGCCACTTAGAGAAGTCAGATGATTTTCTAACACAGAGAGGCTGAAGTAAAACACCACGACCTAGAATGGATGCCAAAAGGAGGTCCCTTGAAAGAGTCAATGTTGTAACATTAATATCCAGATGGCTCTCTCTAGGGCACGCAAACTCTGTTGGAGAAGGAAGCGTGTAGGAGGCAGGGTGAGAAAGGCAGCTTCACACCAGGCACGGAAAGGGAAATATGCATTTAATTTTAAGCTGTCCTCCTGGGCTCCCCACTGCTTGAGCCCACCAGCGAACAGAGGAAGGGAAAACAGTAACATTCTGGGCTGTGTGTGTGTGTGCGTGTGTGTGTGTGTGTGTGTGTGTCCTTGTCTCTCTGAACTGTTTGTACGGTTCACCCATGTACCAGGGCAGTGGATTCCAGAGGGGTTCTGCCCAGCAGAGGCTGTTCTTCGAGATGTTCATCTGTGTTATTGCTGGGGGATGAGGAGATGTCCTGTGATCAAACTATTTCAGAAGTACTGGATTTATCAAAATTTTAACTATTTGCTTACTGCAGAGTTCTTAGACTGATTTAACCTGTTAGCGTACATCATGACTTTTCAAACAGGGAAATACGTGGCATTTCTCAAATTTAGATGAACAGGTACTTTTCATGGAGTGCTTTCTGGATCTAGTGTTCTAGAAAATGCTGCTGTGGAAACTTTCAGAAGCAGTTCTCTTCCCCTGTATCTGATCTGTCATTCAGTCTCGAGATCTGTCTCGCGGCCGCCCCACCCCCATACCTTGATCCCAGCAGCAGCCTCCTGGCTGGGCAGCCTGGGGCAACTTCTTCAACCCAAATTCTATCCGGTACACTCCCCACCGCCTTATCTGACCAAGCAAGCCCAGCCTAACTCCTCCATCTGCCTTTGAGAGCCCACAAAATCTGCACCAAAAAAAAAAAAAAAAAAAAAAAATCTGCACCAATTTACCTTTACTCTTACCCAAAATAAGAACGAACATTTCTTGAGTGCTACGTGCACAGAACTGTTCTCACTTTACTTCTAGTGGCTCGTTCAATTCCTGCCCCACACTGCCCCCGCCACGACCTCTTCTAAAACCTGACAAATGGGAAAACCCAGATACAGAGAAGTTCATGAACCAAGGTAGGAAACTCTGCAATCCAGCTGCCGGACCAAGGCTCGCTCACAGCCCCGCGCTGCTTGCCTCTGCATCCGCCTGCCTGTCTCTGCTTCTCAGGAAGCCTTCCCAGCTGGAGGGCTCTCTCTCCCGGGCCTCGTTCCATTCCATATGATGGATGAAAGTGGGTCCGACCTTGGAGGCTCTAGTTAAGCCCTGTTGAGGAGTTGGGACTTTGTCCTGAGGTCAACAGGGAGCCATTAGAGGACTGAGGGAGGTGGGTGACAGCATTCAGTTTGTACCGTGGATGGCTCGCTCCGGAGAAAGAGGAGAAAATGGACTGGGCTGTCTGACAAAATCAGAGAAAGCTAGAGAATAAGGCTAACACACACTGCCTGTAAATGAATGAATCATTCTCTCAGCCCCATGCGTGCCCGCTCTCATCACCCCCATTTCATAAGTGAAGACACTAAGGTATAGAGCAATCAAGGAACTTGCCTCACGTTACCCAGCTAGAAAGTGCTAAAACCAGGATTTGAGCTGAAACTGTTTATTTCTAAAGAGATCCTCTCTTACTAGTTCCCAAGTGAGCCTTACTGCCTCTCCTGACAGTTTTTATACTATTCTTTAAACTTTTCTCCGTGCTCACAATATTCTGTAAGTGTTTTTAAGCGGGCAGGAAGGGGGCAGGTTGGCTGCAGTGAACCTGCAAGAAGCTGCTGCAGGTGACCCCTCGGGATGCCCTCATGAGGTCCTGAACTCAGGCAGAGGCTGGGAAGATGCAGACGAGTGGACAGATTTGAGAACAAACCAGGAGGGAGACCCCACAGGGACTGAGGTTGAAAGAGGTGTGAGGAGAAGAAGGGAGGGAGAAGAAAGAATCAACCTCAGAGGTCAGGCTGGAAAATTGGGGGCCTCTCAGCTCTCACTGCCTTGTGCAGGGGTCACTACAGCGGCCTCCTGGCTGGGCCACCTGGCTCCCTGTTCTTCAACCGAAATTCTACTCTGGATGGCCAATGAGCACATGAACAGATGCTCAACATCGCTAATCATTAGAGAAATGCAAATCAAAACTACAATGAGGTACCACCTCACACCAGTCATAATGGCCATCATTAAAAAGTCTACAAATAACAAATGCTGGAGAGGGTGTGGAGAAAAGGGAACCCTCCTACACTGTTGGTGGGAATGTAAGTTGGTACAGCCACTGTGGAAAACAGTGTGGAGGTTCCTCAGAAAACTAAAAAGAGAATTACCATATGATCCAGCTATCCCACTCCTGGGAATATACCCGGACAAAACTATAATTCAAAAAGATACATGAGGGACTTCCCTGGTGGCACAGTGGTTCAGAATCCACCTGCCAATGCAGGGGATGTGGGTTCAAGCCCTGGTCCGGGAAGATCCCACGTGCCACGGAGCAACTAAGCCCGTGTGCCACAACTACTGAGCCTGTGTGCCGCAACTGCTGAAGCCTGCGCGCCTAGAGCCCGTGCTCCGCAAGAAGCCACCGCAATGAGAAGCCCGCGCACCACAAGGAAGGGTAGCCCCCCAACTCACCTCAACTAGAGAAAGCCCGCGTGCAGCAAGGAAGACCCAAGATAGCCATAAATACATAAATACAAAAATAAATAAATACATAAATAAATAAATTTATTTAAAGAAAAAAGGATACATGAACCCTTATGTTCATAGCAGCACTATTCACAATAGACAAGACATGGAAACAACCTAAGTGTCCATGGACAGATGAATGGATACAGAAGATGTGGTACATATATACAATGGAATATTACTCAGCCATAAAAAAGAATGAAATAATGCCATTTGCAGCCACATGATTGCAACTAGAGATTATCATACTAAGTGAATTAAGTCAGAAAGAGAAAGACAAATACCATATGATACTGCTTATATGTGAAATCTAAAATACAGCACAAATGAACCTATCTATGAAACAGAAACAGACTCACAGGCATAGAGAACAGACTTGTGGTTGCCAAGGGGTGGAGGCAGGGAAGGACTGGGAGTTTGGGGTTGGCAGAGGCAAACTGTTATATATAGGATGGACAAACAACAAGGTCCTACTGTATAGCACAGGGAACTATATTTAATATCCAGTGATAAACCATAATGGAAAAGAATATTAAAAAGAGAATGTCTCTATGTGCGTAACTGAGTCGCTTTGCTGTACAGCAGAGATTGGCACCACCTTGTAAATCAACTATACTGCAATTAAAAAATATATATATATCACACACACAAAAAAAGAAATTGTATTCTGCACGCAACTGACAGCCTTTTCTTTACCAAATATGAGTCAACTATGAGTCTTTACAACATGTCCCCTTATTTTTTTTCTTTTTAACAGAAACCGAAATTACCAGGAAGCCTATATTGTATGCCATGCACAGTGCTAGCAATTAGAGAGGATGTGTGGAGACATGGATAAAAGTACTAAAAAAAAAAAAAAAAAATCTGCTCTATTGATAGCCTAGCAGGTCCATGGGAGACATGGTTGCCTACTTACGACTTGAAGGAAAAGGGAGTTTTCTCTGCCCCCAGATATCTCCCTATTGATGCCTGAAATCCTCCACTTGAGTCCATAGAACCTCCAAACAGGAGACCTTGGAGCTCATGGAATCAAATATTCTAATTATTCATATGAGGAAACGGGACCCAGAGGGATTATGGGATTTGTCCAGCATCACCCAGATTGGTACTGGAGCCAGATTTAGAGTACCTGAATTCCCTTGATGTTCTCTCTCTAGAAGCTTCTTGGATAATGGAAGGAGAGGCAACACTTTGACATTCCCAGGACCTCGGAGTGAATTCCTGAGAGGCTTTCCTCTGTTCCCAAAAGAAAGTTTGCACAGGAAACTGCTTAAGAGGCCACCGATATCTCACCAGAAGGATTCCTTTCTCCACAGCAAGCAGCTAGGAAGGTGCTCCTGGTTCTTCTCCAGGTTGCGAAGGGACGTTGTCCTCGGGGACACCACTGACCCCTCTGCTCAACCGTTTGGGGAACAGTCTGCAGGCCTCCTTTAGAAGCCTAGGAGTCCAGCTATGCCTTTGCCCAAGCAGATGGGCCCCAGTCCTCGAATCATAAATCTTTAGCAAGGAGGGATCTCTATCTAGCCCAGATCCCTGCCTGGAGATAAGATTTTATTATCCCTAATTTTGCAGATAAGGGCCTGAATCCCAGAGAGGTTAACCGACTTGCCCAAGGTCATATCTCGAGTAATTAGAACAGTCACTTAAGGCTATTACCTACTTAGAATCCTAGTGGCATAGAATGTCAGTGCTGGAAGTGATCTTAGAAGTACAGGGACCATATTTTCAGAACCCAAAACTAGGACATTTAGTCTGGCAAACCCAAGTGTACTTACGGGGACAGCAAACAGATTATTTGCATTGGTGATGCCCCAGAAAAGAGGGGTTTATGGCTGTGGTTCTCAGAGATCGTCCAGTCCAATCCCCTTCATTTCACAGTGAAGGCAACTGAAGCCCAAAGAGGCTCAGTGACTTGCCGGAGGAGGTCGTAGGCAGAAATGTTTGCTGTTTTCTCAACTCTGAAGGTTGAGTCAACAGGGTGTGGGTGGGAGGAATAAAGAAGGGGCCACTGTTGCAGGCGGCTTGCCCTCCAGTGGACTGACCTGACTCCACAGTGCCTGCTTTAATCCGGGGTGGGTGTGGCTGTCCCCTACACCCCAGAGAAATAACATTCGAAGCCAGATAAAGCTCGGGGTCTTGAGCTCTTCCAGATTTAGGCAGCGAGGCCGAAAGGAATCTGGAAAACGAAAAGTCCTTTTCCTTCAGGGGGTGGCATTCTGTGGAAAGGAGATGTGATTTTCTGGGGTTTCCTTTGTTTTTTCCTCCCAGAAACAAGGTGTTAAAATGACAAGATATAAACTAATCACTCCTCTGGCTTTCTAAATTCTGGTGTAAATCAAAGAAACAAGTCAAGTTGACAAGTATTTAATAAGGATCTGCATAAGCCCTGTCATGAGCTAGGCACTGTAAATATGTATTATTACATCTTCAATTTGCCCCTAACCCTTGCCTCGTGCACTGTGTGACCTCATTTTATATTTAGTAGGAGAAAAGGAGACCAAAAAACCAGCTCAAGGGCTCAGGGTGAGTCCAGTCCCAGACAGTTCCTTTGGCCTGGAGGCCCCCAATCTCTAGATCAACACTCCTTCCCACATTAAAAAGTGCATTTCATCGTGCCCTCTTAACACTGTGGAGTCCAAATTAGGACTCCAAGTAGCAGATGGACCCCTTCCAAGAGTCTGCCTAGCCTCTCCTCTATGCAAATGCAGAACTACTCTGCTGATGGAGAAATTGCTTCCCGGAAAACCAGTTTCCTCCTTATTGTCCTACAGGCTGCTGGGAGACACCCTGCTGTGTAGGATGGGCTCCCAGCTGGTTTATTCCTCCCCCCCACCCCCAGAAAGAGGAATTGCCGCAAACACACGCCACTCAGACTGAGATTTAGGAGACGATTTTGAATGGGAGCTGTGTTCCCACTCCCCAGTTTAGAAATTGTTTTCCTGATGCTTATTTTCCAGTGTTCCAGTTGCTTTGCACCCTCCGAAGCCCCTGGAGCCAGCGTTCTCAAAGCGTCACCGCCCTCGATCCACCCGCTATTGTCGGGGTTCAACAAGTATTTCATTCATTACTTCGTTCATTCATTTCCTATGAGTTTGTTCCAAAGAACCGTAACCTGCCATTCAAGCCCACCCTCTATTCCACTGGCAAACAGTCAAGACGGAGGTGAATGGCCGGCCTCCACAATGGGCTCCCTAACTCTGTCCAAATGAGAGCACGTTTCCTTGTCCACCATTCACCCCAGCCTTCAATCCTGCCTTGGTGAAACCAAATGACGGTGAACTTGAGAAGAGCTAATAAAAACCTGATCTCCCAGATAGCAGCTTCTTTAATTATTTAAAGAAAGGGACAGTCGGTTTAAAAACCCTTCCTGTTCCAGTTCTTTTGTTAAAACCTCTCTTAGAGTCAGTGACAGGTTGTGGAGCTGAGAGCGGGAAGCGGCTGGTCCTGGGGAGGGGATCCAGCAGGAAAGATGCTTTCTGGATGTAAAGGAAGGGTGATGCAAAAGACCCTTTGTTTACAGGGCAGTTATGCACACGGTTTCTCTGGCAACCAAAAATGCCAGCAAGGACACCTGATGTATTTTAAAGAGCAGATTGGAGAAGGCCAAGAGAACAGTCAAGTGTAACTTCTATGGGAACTTGCTGGTTCCTGTGAATATAACAGAGGAAGCATGACCTTTGGAAGCAGGTTTAAGGACTGGCTCTGCCACTGACTAGTTGTGTGACATGCGATGGGTTATTTAACTTCTGTAGCCTTCGGTTTCCTCACCTATAAAACAGACCTCATAATAGCTACTCTATAGAGGTGATTTGAGGATGAGATGGGAACGGCTTAGAGCGCACCTGATACATAGTAAAGGCACCGTAAATGTTATCTTAATCATGAATAGGGCACTCCGTGAATTGGGAAGAAAGAAAGTCAACAGAGTGACTAAGTGGACTGTTCTAATACTGTTTCTGGGGGATTTGTTTCCTTGCTGGACTTCGTACCCTGGAATATGCATTTGAATTCCTCACCCAAATTTAATAAATATGTACTTCATAAGGATGAGACGCTTCATTCAGTGGAAACTCTGGGTCTTTCAATCTGAGGTCACAAAAGGAAATTCGGGTGGAGAGCTGGACAGTCACATGCTTTCTCAGTAGATGCGGGGAGCCTGGAGTCAGCTGCTGTTCCTTCCTTAAAAGATGGGGCTTCCCTGGTGGTGCAGTGGTTGAGAATCTGCCTGCCAATGCAGGCGACACGGGTTCGAGCCCTGGTCTGGGAGGATCCCACATGCCGCGGAGCAACTAAGCCTGTGGGCCACAATTACTGAGCCTGTGCGTCTGGAGCCTGTGCTCCGCAACAAGAGAGGCCACGACAGTGAGGGGCCCGCGCACCGCAATGAGGAGCGGCCCCCGCTCGCCGCAACTAGAGAAAGCCCTCGCACGGAAGCGAAGACCCAACACAGCCAAAAATAAAAATAATAAAATAAATAAATTTATAAAAAAAAAAAAAAAGATGAAGTACCAGCCAGGGGAAATAGGGGAGAGGGCTGGTGGGAGGGTACAGACTAAGGAAGCAGGAACAGGAGAATAAGCAAGGAGAGGGAGAAAACAGAAGCCTGCTTCCCAGTCGAATCAACAGCCGCCTTCCTCGTCTCTTTCCTGAGCTTTATGGCTGCAGCGGACTCATGTCAGCAACGCTTGTGACAGCCCCTGCCTGGGCAAGGCAGTGCCCAGTACTGTAGAAAGTGACGGGAGGATGAATTTTACTTACTAACACCATGTGCGAGGCACCTTTCTAAGAACGGTATAAACATGAACTTAGTTAATCTTCAAAACAACTCACAAAGATGGGTAACTTATTATCCCTATTTTACAGCTGAGGAAACTGAAGCCTGACTGTAATCGCTACATTTATCAAGTATTTACGATGTGGCAGGGTCGTGATGTATCTTAAACACAGTCCTCAGGACCCTATAAAATGGAGTTATTATTACTCCGTTTATTATTACTCGTCTTTTACAGATGAAGAGCTGAAGCTCACGGAGGCCAGGGACTTGCTTGCGGTCACGCAGATGCTAAGTGGTCTGACCCCGCCGCTCCACGCACCCCCTGGACCCCCAGGACACGCTCGCTATGCTCAGGAGGCTCACATGAGACCAGGGATGATGGCTCCATCTAAGACAGACACAGGTGCCATCAAAGTGTAGCAAGAATGCCCTAAATCCTATCCTTCCTTCCCTTTCCCCTTACCACCCCCTTGTAGGATTGCAGCCCCCGTCTTGCTGTGGGAGGCAGGGTGGGGGGGGGAATGGAAATAATCAGACTTTCAGAAAACCTTGAAGTGAGATTCTCTCTCCTCCTCCCAAAATTGCCCTCTGTCCTGGAAGTTTAATGACAGACATTTCATTCCATTGCTGTCACCACTGTGACCCCAGCCCCTCGCTCCCCACCCCAGGCTTTCTCTGCCCTTACGCTCCCTTTATCCCAAAGTCCACGAGATTAAAAAATAATCATCTGGGGCTTCCCTGGTGGCACAGTGGTTAAGAATCTGCCTGCCAATGCAGGGGACACGGGTTCGAGCCCTGGTCCAGGAAGATCCCACATGCCGTGGAGCAACTAAGCCCGTGCACCACAACTACTGAGTCTGTGCTCTAGAGCCCATGAGCCACAACTACTGAGCCCACGTGCCGCAACTACTGAAGCCCGCACGCCTAGAGCCCGTGCTCCACAACAAGAGGAGCCACCTCAATGAGAAGCCTGCGCACCTCAACAAAGAGTAGCCCCCTCTCGCCGCAACTAGAGAAAGCCCGTGCGCAGCAACAAAGACCCAATGCAGCCAAAAATAAATAAATAAAATAAATAAATTTATTAAAAAAAAAAAATCATCTGGCCGCAAGCCACAACTAAGGAGCCCGCCAGCCGCAACTAAGGAGCACCCCTGCCGCAACTAAGGAGCACCCCTGCCATAACCAAGACCTGGAGCAACCAAATAAATAAAATAAATAAATTAAATAAATATTAAAAAAATAAAAAAATACTCATTTGGGAAGGGAAGGGATCTCAATGAGTCAAGAGAGACAGGAGGAGAGCGGTGGCTGGGAAGGGTGAGAGGGTGGGGAGCCAGGGACCAGAGGCGCGTTCCCTGGGAGACAGCCAACCCAAGGAGGGTGAGGCCACAGCTCACGCTCTGTGGGCAGACTGCAGCCCGGCTTCCAGAGCTGGAGCTGGGGGCCTGCACTGGCATGTGCCTTCTCCAAGGCAGAATGCTCCTCAGTCATGAGGCAGGAAGGGTGAGAGGACGGCCAGGGTCTCTAGGTTGGGCGGTGGTACCTCTCGCGCTCTCTTCCCCTCATGCAGTAACTAGAGGTCCCCAGTTTGGCCCATGCTGCTTGCAAGCCTCGCCCTTTGTCCATTCCGCAGGGGCTGAGGCAAACCTGGCCCAGCAGGTTGGTGCTGGGGCGGAGCCCTGAGACTGACCTGACCCAGGGCAGTTGCTACCCAAAACAGCCAGAGTGCAGCCATAAATCACGCCTCACCTGCTGTTTACATTCCCTTCCCCCAACGCAGGGGCTTGGGTCCTTCTGTGTGGGACTGGGAGGCGGAGCCTCTTAGCCAAGGCTTGGGGAGGATGAATTCAGACGATGGGAAAAAAGATGGCACACAGCAGAAGGTGGGGAGTTAGCAGGGAGTAACCAGTCTGGGACAATTGCCTAGAATAAACACTATTGTCTGCTACAGGCTTTTCTGTGCCAGCCAGGGCCTGCTGAGCTGACCGTGCTTAAAGGGCCAGTTGCCATGTTCACAGAGGCAAGCTGAGATCGGTCCTGGAGGAGCTGATGGTCGCAGTGAACCTGAGGGCGGGAGCTTGTGGGAGCAGGAAGAGTCAGGAGATGGGGAGGAAGTCACAAGGCACAGCGTGGTCCAGGAGGAAGGCTACGAGTCAGGCTTGGTGACAGAGCATTCTGACCCCAGGCTGGCTGCCTGGCGTCATCTCGGATTGTTCAGTTTAAAAGAATGAGACACGACCAGAAACCTGGCAGCCTCTCTAGATGTTTGGGGCTGGACTTGCCATGTGCCCGCTGCTTTCTCATGCCCGGGAATTCACGTGCTGCTCCGTTTGCCCCTGTGATCCCTCCCAGTTTTCATCCTCCTCCCAAGTGCTATTCTTTTCTATCACAGGAAACTTGCATCCTTCTATTCTTATCTTCATTCCTCTGAAACCCAAACTGTGAAGACGAAAGATTTAACCATATTAAAATCCACACTTTACCCTCATTTTAACCATAGTGATGTAATCCATCTCCTACTTCCTGAGGGAGGATTTATGGCCTCCTTCTCCCTCTCCTTGAGTGTTGGGAAACTATTACTTGGATTCAAGACCCATTGACGATGGTGCTGTGGTTACCTGGAAAGTGATCTGCAGGAAATAGCCATCCTGATCTGAATAGGGACTGGTTTGTCTTCTGGCAAACTGGTCCCACCTCACCCCCGCCCCGCCCTGAGGATATTTTAATTCAGGACAGGTAACAAGGATGTCCTCGAGCAAAGAGGTTTCTTGACCGCAGTCAGTCAGGTGGGAGTTCATGTGGAGGAAAGAGGGGTGTTCTCTAAGGGAGAACCAAGGAGATCTATCTGTATTGTAAGAAAGAGTAAGGCAGAGAGAAAGCAAGACAGGAAGAACGGAAGAAAGAAAGAAAGAAAGAGAGAGGAAGGGAGGGAAGGAAGGAAAGAAGGGAGGGAGGGAGGGAAGGAAGAAGGAAAGGAAGAAAAGGAAGGAAGGATGGAAGGAAGGAAAGAAAGAAAAAAAGAAAGAGAGGAAATGGGGAAGAATAAAGAGTAAACACAGAGTAATAAAGCAGGGGTAGCTGGGTGCCACACGATTCTAACTTGTCTGCCTTTTTTCAAGCTACAGCTTTCACCTGAGAGGTAGTTACAGATGAACAGGAACTAAACAGGGCAGAAGAAAATCATGGGGGCAGGGCTTGGGGGGAGGGCATGGTCAAAACAGTGGGGTTAGACTTCCTTTTACTTATTTCCAGCCAAAGAACAATCCGTAAAACCCTCGATGTTTCCTTTCAGGAAATATGTAGGACTTGCTCTGTTTCAGCTTCTTCTTTGCGTCTCTTCATGGGAAAGGCAGCCTGAATGCATGTTCCTGTCTTCCTTGAAGGCAAGGGCCCACCTGCCTAGCCTAATACATCGCATACAAGCAATTAATGAACATTTCTAACTTGAAGACTGCCTGGCTGGCTGGGCTCCTGTAATTTGGCTTCACAGCAGCCTCTGTTATGACATTCCCTGGCAGATGCTCTCGGACACCGTAGCCATGTCTAATCTGGAAGTTCGTGGCAGGAGTAACAGGCTCATTAAACCTCTTTGCAGTTTCCCACCTACCAGGGTAGGTACCACCAGCCCAGAGGCCAGCACCAAGGCACCAAAAGCAACTTCAGAGTTTTTGCCATAAGTTCTGGCAGAAGCAGCTTCCCAAAGGACCTGCATCGTGCTGGTTATCGTACTAAAGTTCTGCGCTAAAAGGAGGAAACTAAATATGGTGTCTGATGCCCCAAAAGGCTCTTGGAAAAGTTTTTGCTGCCAGAAATGGGTCTTTCCTTGAGGACAGTACTCAGCCAATCAGAGTTTTTTCTGATGATGTAATGTTCTGCCAACAAGTTTTATTGGTGGGAAAGCTCTTGGGTGTTTTGAGGGTGTAGAGTTTCCACTGCAGCTCAGGGAAAATCGTCTGTGGCTTCCTTTAAGGTTCTACAGAATTCCATTGTGCTTATATTTCCAACCAAGCTGAGTTTATATTTGGTACTTGTTAGAAATTTGGGAAATTGAGAAACTTTCCTTTTCCTATGATGTCAAAAGCTGCTGATTTCTCAGCGGTTGCTATTTCCCTGGACACAGCTTCGGCAGAGGGCTTAGGAAGTTGCCCAGCAGAGCATCAGTATATGACAGTGGGTAGAAGATGATGTCACCACAAGTTAGGTTGTAGAAAGGCATCTCTTGGCTGGAGAGGACGTTAGTGAACAGGCTGCACGTGAACATATTCCCATCGGATGAATTCGCAGGCATGCACGTGCCTCAAGTCCGCTCCGCACAGAGATGCAGCACTAAAAATAGCTCAAAGCTCATTTCCCTCCTTTCCAATGTGTTGTCCCCAGCTCTCCTAGACAGATCCCCTGCTGTCTGCCAGCCTGGGCTGGAATTAGCACACCAGTGTCTATGCTGGAGGCTGACGCTCTACAGTTTACCTTGAGCAGCAGTGGAGTTCCTCGGTTACCTGTATCCAGGAGACTGGGAGCGCCCACCCTGAACCACAGGTTAAAAGGATGTCACCGACAGACTCACTGTCTCTTATTTCAGACAGCAGGCTGTTCCTGCCACTACCGCCTCTCCACGGGGTCCCAGCCTTTCTCCCCCGGGATAATCGGCTCCACCCTCACCTCATCCGGGAAAGCTCAGAGGAGCTCCACCTTGCTTTACCCTCCCCGCCCTTCAGTCAATTCCCTCTCCCAGCTTTTATCCTTGTCACCCATCTTCCCAAATAGGTGACACTTAATTACGATGTGTCAAGCTGTGTTAGTGACTCATGGGTATGTTTATGTATCTCAGCCCTTCAAGCTTCTGTGTACTGACTGTATTACTCCCCACCCCGCCGTAACATAGTAGAAACAGTGCTGGGCTTGGACTTGAATGCCCTGGGAATAAAAACTGGGATAATAATACTTATATTATTATTATGTAGGGATTTGGTAAAATTAAATGAGATGATATATACTTAACACATCAGAGGAGCTTGGTAAATAATAGTTGAATCTGAATCCTAGAATGTAAACTCTATAGGAATTCTCTCTCTCTCTCTCTCTCTCTCTCTATATATATATATATATATATATATTTCCCCCAATGCCTAGTCTCTCTGAGGATAGAGACATTTAATAAATACCAGCTGGCATACCTTGATTTTTATCTTATTTATTTATTTATTTATGGCCAAGACGGGCAGCCTGTGGGATTCCAGTTCCCCAAGCAGGGATCGAACCCAGGCCCTTGGCAGTGAAATCGTGGAGTCCTAACCACTGGACCACCAGGGAATTCCCATACCTTGATTTTTAGGATACCTTTTTGGATCAGTCATCCTCTGCAAATGGGTGATTTGGGGCATCAACAAATTACAATGACAATGAGTTAACACCGTTTGATAATTAAGCATCTGTATCCAATGGTCCCCATAGCTCGGGAAGGGGAGAGTCAACTACTTTCGGTGGCATATTCAGGACCAAGGCAGGCAAAACTGCAATAGGCACATTGTGATGCGCTTACTTGTCACGACAAAGGATCTTTCTCCAGCTACTTCCTCCTACTCTTCTGATGCATTCTTACTTTCAGCTGACACTCAGCTAATTAATTCCTAGGGAGGTGTTAAGAGATAAGGCATGACTGATAAGGCATTAGTTGATGAAGGCTTGAGAACCCAGCCTGACTTGTTTTGCTAGACCTCCTATCACACCTGCAAAGTGGCTTCTAAAACACTGAAAACCCTTTGCAGTCTCAAAGGAAACATTTTACTCGGGGTCATAGCGGAGGGAGGGGCAGTGAGAGATGCTGATCATCCCTAAGGCCTGCCATGTTGTGGCAGCCCAGATGCGGAGGGAGGTTTTCTCAGCCAGGAATGGTAGGTGAGACCTTGTCTCCTAACCGGTCCCTTCTGGCCCTTCCGGGCATCCCTTACTTGCTGCCAGGAGGCCAAATCACACTGACTCACTTCACTGGGCTTCTCTCTGCCTCGCAATCACCTCACTTCTCAGCAGCTTCCGGAAGGGTTACTTTCAGAAATCTGACCATTCCAGACAAGCCCCACCCACTGCTCTTACTCCTGGAGTCCCAGCTGGGGACACCTTTTCTGAAAGGCTGCCTGGTCTTGCACATGGTTCTCATTCTCTTAGCAGAGTCCCTGCATGACCCTGGGGTGAGATGCCCTCGGCACCTTATTCGCATCACACTAATCCAAGGTCTGCAAAGTTGCTGGATGGGTAGATACCCACACGCACCTCATTTTTCGATTACATTGGGTCATTTAAACATTGTTTTCTTTGGTCTTCACTAGAACCATATGAGAATTTGGAATCTTTGATTCTTAATCCAGAGCTTTCCTTCCACACCGTGCTGTCCTGAGCACTCAAGCCCAGGCATTCATGCACAGTGGATACATTCAGCTAAAGAAGTAAAACAAAAAACAAAAAACAAACAAACAAAAAAGCTAACTTTTTAAAAAAAGGTTCTCTGTGTCTTAAAATATCTTTCAAGGAGACAAAACATGGGATTTTCACCCAAGGTATTCAATAAACCAATAGCAGTAGGTTGGTAAATAATGGTTACTCGGCCAGTCTAGGTGTTTTCTCCCACCCTACTTCTCTGTGTCAGTAACTGGTGATACCTAGCCACATGGACGTTGTTGTTGGGTGAGTGGAAGAACCTACCTACAAGGTGAATAACCTCTTTACAAGGCTGTCTCGGAAAAGCTTTTCTGAATTGTTGGGCAAGTTCTGTTAGTAGATATGCATCCAGCCTCACCAAACCTGCTTTGCTTCAGGTACTGATGCCTTCTATCCATGGGCCCAACTCTACTCCATCCCGAAGCCAATGCAGACCAAGTCAGGCAGGAGAGAAGCTGCCTCATCTATAGATCTTTCTGTCCTACCCCTTTATCAGAAGTGAAGCCCTGGGCAACCATGTACGCTCAAAGCTGCGGTCATCCTTTCTCCTTTATTCTTGCCTACGATGACTATTTTCTTTGCTTTCCGCATAGGTATTTCAGTTCTCCTTCTCGGGTGGCACTTGTTGTGAAGCCCTGTCCCTTAGTAGGACCCCAGTCACAGTCTCTCTTGCTAGAAACTTTTGGGGAGCTGGACCCTCCTCTCATCATCCCCAGCTGCTTGCTGGGGTCCTGATCCAACCATTCAGATCACCTGGAGTCACTGCTGCCTTCCCGATGTCAGCCATCTATCCCCACTGTCTCCACAGCCTGCCCCACTCTATGTCTGGAATGATGCCTGATTCAGCCTTCAGTTTTCCATGTAGCCCTGGTCCCTAATTTAGACTGTGGGCTCTTCTTACAGGCCAGGGTACTGCTGAGTTGGTTTCTGTTGTCTGTCTTATGAATGTCCCTTTAAATCAAACAGATGACAAGTCACAACCTGCAGTTTCTTGAGAGTATGAACCAAATGGTAGGGCACATTTGAAGGGAGTTACTCAAATTCCACTTCCATCCCCACCCCACATTCTTGGCTTTTTATTCTGACATTAATTCCCACCTTGGGCACTGCCCAGATCTGGCAGTCTTCCTAACTTTTTCCATCCTGCTTGGACCAGCTCTCCTCCCCAGTTTCTAGCCAGCTCACGCTTCTGCCTGGTATTTCCATGGTCTACGGGGAGAGGTCCATGTTCTGCCTCCTAGTGCCTCAGAACTCCTCATTCTTTCTCCTGGCGAGCCCTTTCCCGTCTCAGTCCTGTCTTCCCTCTCTCCACTTGAACTACGGTTGAGACTTAACTTTATGCGTTAAAGAGCTAGGAGGGGGAAGAGGACACCTTTAGTCTTGGCCTCATCTTTTCCCAGTTTCCTCCCCCTTCCTCACAGCCAAGGCCATTGTTGACTATTTTAAAAACTGTAGCAAGCACGCAACCATTTATTCTGTTGTGTGTGTATTTTTAAAAATCAGTTTTAAAGTCAATTATTTACTTGTCATGCTTTAAATTTTGGGTTTTGGATGAGAAAAACGTAATCACCGTATGTGTATGTGGCAGAGACAGTGCTCGCTTAATATACCCCATATACTCCCCCAATTGCCCAGCCTCCCTTGCAGGTAGGTGAGGGCTATGCGCAAGCTCTGACAGGTCAACTGGAAATGCAAAATGTCTTCTCTACCTCTCCCTTCCCCTGCGTTGACCTTGAGACCTGCAAGCTGAGATGGATCCCTGGGCCACACCTGATGGACAGATGTCCCCACTGACCCACACTGGATTTTACATGCATAAGATATCCACCTCTGGTGTGTTAAGGCACTGAGATTTTAGGGCTTTGTTTGTCATCACAGCATAACTTGACATCTCTCTGACCTATGCAAGTGTGGAGGTTTATTCCTGCCACCACCTAAGAATTGCCTTTATTTTTCTGCCAAGCAGCATGTGGGATCTTAGTTCCCCAACCAGGGACCGAATCCATGTCCCCTGCATGGGAAGCGTGGAGTCTTAACCACTGGACCACCAGGGAAGTCCCAAGAATTGCTTTTTAAACAACTTAAAATGTATATAAATCATATGTGTTGATCATTGAAAATTAGCAAATACAAATAAACAGAATAGAAGAAAATAAAAATCATCTATAATCCTACTAGCCAGAGATAAATACTGGTAACATTTTGGTGTCCGTAGTTCCTGTTTTTTCTAAGTCTGTATAAATATGTATTTATTTATTATCCTGGAATCTACTTTTTTTTTTTTTTTTTTTTTTGACAATGGTATGGATCTCATTTATTTAAAACACTATTTCTCACCTTTCTCAAATTGAAGACTGTGAAAAATAAAAGCAGTGCCTTACTGAGCTGTCGTTAACCTGGGAGCAGTGCCGGGCGCGTCCGCACTCCCGCCCCCTGTGTCCTCAGCTCCTCCTGGCAGCGCCCAGCCCGCCCACCTCACTTTACAAAACAGTCCTGAAGCTGAATCCCATATAGCTATTGTTCACGACATTTACATTAGAAAAAGAGAGCTGGGTGTGGGAGAGCCAGGTGTGCTGTTCCCTTTAAGTAAAGTTTGCTCCACAGTTGGGCCATCTTCGCTTCCTCAAGGCGAAACAGCAGATGAACCCAAAGGGGCACAAGACGACGGCCAGGAAGATGCCCAGGAAGATGAAGGAGTCCTCCGGAGCCCCGACCCTGCAGACAGGGCAGCCTCCAACGACAACGATGGAACCGGCACGGTGCCGGCTGACATTTCCACTGTGGATGTTGCAGACCCTGGGGTGGTGGTGGGGTAACCCTGTGACGAGGTCGGGGGAGGGCGCCGTAGCCGTGCGGGCCGCACGCGAAGTCGCCCTGGCCGGCCTCCGGGTGGTAGGCGGGCGGCCGCTCCTGCAGTCGGGGCCTGTGGTCCAGGGCGGGCGGCTCCCGCTCGCGCTCGGACTCGGCTCCGGCTCGGACTCGCGGGGACGCCCAGACGCCCGGCGGCGGGGCCGGGCCCCCTGGAGGAGGGCGCCGCGGGCTTCCCCGCCGCGCCTCCCCACTCCTGGAATCTACTTTTTCACTTGACAAAATATCCTGCAGATTTCCCCAAAGCAATACATGTGATTCTAGAACACACTCTGTAATCATTGGGTAGCCTTGCATTATGGCTGTATCATAATTTATATACTGCTGGAGTCTTATCTTCCTCTGCCTAAACTGCTTTCAGTAACATTGCTGCTCCTTTTCCACGTATTTTATCCCTTCCCACTCACAGAATGACTCTTAATCATCTACATATATAGAATGCAAATGAGACCTTCCAAAAATAACTAAAGTGGCCGTGAAATTCACAAAGTGATATTTTCGGATGGGGAAGGAAGAAGCAAAGTTTTTGCAACGTATTTATCCCTTTGATGATTATTATTGTCATTATTATTCTTATTTGCTTGGGAAATCTTAGTTTTTATTCTCTGAGTAGTAACAAATGACTTGGAGGGGACAAAGGAGATGTCAGGATGGGTAGCAAGAGGAAGATTTTAAGTTAGGGTTAGGTGTGGCTGCAAGAAAAAAAGCCACAACAAACTCAAAACTAACAGTAGCTTAAGTGAGCAGAAGTTGATGTCACTCTTATATAAACGTCTGGGGACTTCCCTGGCAGTGGGAAGGCTTCACGCTTCCACTGCAGAGGGTGAGGGTTCGATCCCTGGTCAGGGAACTAAGATCCCGCATGCCGCGTGGCGTAGCCAAAAGGAAAAGTTTTAAAATAAAAAAGGAAAAGTCTGGAGGTAGGCACTCTGATACAGTACTCCATGGAGTATCAAAACCCAGACTTCTTCTACTTGCTCTCTTAAACATTTTCTTCCACTCCCAAAGTCACCTCACAAGGTTCACATGGTTGCTTTAACTCTAGCCATTACATCGACATTCCATCCAGAGGGGAGGATATGAAAAAAAGGAGAAGAAAATGTCATTCTTTTAAAATGCACTTTTTTTGGAAATTGAACATATCATGTCTGCTTAGTCACTTGGCCACCTATGGATGCGTGAGAAGCTGGGAAATATAGTCTTTATCCTCAGAGTTCATGTGCCCAGATAAAAATCAAGAATGCTATTGCTGGGAGTTCCCTGGAGGTCCAGTGGTTAGGATTCTGTGCTTTTACTGCGGAGGGCCCGGGTTCAATCCCTGGTCGGGGAGCTAAGATCCCACAAGCCGCACAGCGCGTCCAAAAAAAAAAGGATGTTATTGCTATAGAAGAAGGAGAGAATGGATATTGGATATTGGGGGACAATCAGATATCTCTGCCATGAGAACCACCAGATGATTAATAAATGTCAAAATGTTTCAAGTAAATTATTTAATTATAGGTAGTTTAATGGAAAGTAACTATAAAACTAGTCCTTCGTGGAGGAGGATCAAACTCAAGGAAAATATCAATTACATTAACAGTCAAATGTAATCAAACTCTCGCCATGAACAGATGGGCTAAGTAAATACACATTCAGTACTTGAATCCCTGCTGGATTTCTGAAATCGGCCAGCTCCCTCTGAACGAACATGTGTTAGAGGAAAGAACAACAGATATCCCTTGAGCATCTTCATTAGCACCTGGTTTCATCAGAATGGGGCTATATAATCCATCAGGAGCTGAGAGCTGCAGATTCCATGGCACAGCCAGATCCAATTCCCAAATCCCTTGGGTAAAGGAAGTGAGAAGAGTAGGCTATATGGAGAGAGGAAGAAAGCTAGTCGCCTTGACAACCCAGTGACTTTGCTCCTGCTGCTTCAACTGTCTAGAATCTCTTGTCCCTTCTCTACATGAAGAAATGCTGCTCTTCTTTCTCATCGTTTAAGGTACCACTCAAATATTTATTTGCTTCCCATGATGCTTGTTCCCTAACTCTTTAATTTTGGGATCCATTCATTCATCCATTCGGCAAATACTGAGAAGTCTATCACATGCCAGGAGCGGTACTTGGCACCGGGTGGGGGGACTCACTAGTCAATTAGATGAGTCTGTGCCCTCAAGCCACATATAACACCAATTAGGATGGCTAGCCTAGCGCTCCCCCAGTGTGCTAGGCTATCTGTCTAAACAAAGGATGGAGAGCTTCTACAGAGCAGAAACCTGGTGTTTTAATTGACAAATACTTACAGAGCACTTACTATGTGCCAGCCACTGTTCTGTTCTGTGTGCATTAAGTATATTGATTCTTTCAAGTCATACAGCAATCCCATGAGTTATAGTCTCATTATTACCTTATTTCACAGATAATGAAACTGAAGCATAGAGAGGTTAAGTGTGCCCAAGGTCACACAGCTAGTAAGCAGTGAAGCTAAGATAAACGCACATTCAGTGCTTTACTGTGAGTCTGGCTCTAGTGTACATGCTTCACTAGTATGCCATGTTTTGTAATGATTCATGCTACCTGAATTCCTAGTATTTACTAGGATGCCTGGAACATAGTAGGTATTCAATAAACATATGTTGAATAGAAATGAGCCAGCTGCTTGACATTGGGCAAGTTATCCTCTCTGAAACACAACTTCTACAAAGAAGAAATTGGACTGGGAGATCTCTAAGGTTCCTTGAAACTCTAAATTTGTTCCCTGTTCACATACTAGATAACTTAGGTCTGGCAGTGCTCTTGAAGGATCATCAGACGGAGTCCTAGAGTTTAGTCTGATTTCATCTGTAGCAGGCAGGTGGGAATTCCTTTAGTTGATTGAGTTTTTTAGGATGTCCCACCTTTTTGAGTCCGAGGAGTAGACGATTTATAGGTTCTGTGAATGATGTACTGTAGCAGGATAAATAGGATATCTAAAAAGTTCCTTCATTGGGTGGAAAGGTAAAGCGCTTTCCTCTTGTATGGACAGCCAGTTTTGTAACAGAGAATATTTTGGTCACACTTCACTTCAATTTCAAGTGGCCTTGGATTATATTCTGAACTGCTCTGGATTCGTAATAGAGGGAACACTGTAATGCTTCTCAGACCTCTAATCTTTGTAAATGTGGCTACGAACAATGCATTATCCCCAATAATAGACTGCTCTAAATTACTTTTTCAGATTACACATTGTGCCCCAAAGACCTAAGGGTACACTGCCAGACCTTTGACCAAACACCAGCAAAATCCCCATCCTCTGACCAAATGCCAGCTTCGGTCACTGTACTTTGGCCGGTCTTCTCCCCCCCTGCAGCGTCAGCTGGCCTTCACCTTCCCTTCCCCACTCAGCTCCTGCTGCCTGGTAATCACTGAATTGGCAGGACTGCCGGCTATGGTGAGTAATGGTCAGACAGGGGCAGTGCACTGGGCTAAGACTGACTGTATGGGAGAACATTGGTGGTCACGAGCTTCCCTAAACCTCCATCAACAGTCGTATTATTTTCTCTGTGGAGCAGGGCCGTGTGCCCTTGCACTTGAGGATCTAATGTACCCCGACCGGTTTCGACTATTTATGCTTGACTCTGAAAGCCTCTGACGTAACACTTTATCGTTTTGCTGAGGCAGGAATTGAACGCACGCCCTGTGAGATTGGTATAAAGTTCAGAGTGAGACTCTTTGCCACTTAGTGAGTATTAGTTAAACACCTAACAGCTGGGCATGGCTCCTTTTAGGCATCTAAGATTTGATCTCCATTAATTTTCCTGACAACCCAGTGAGATTCTTCTTACTATTATCCCAATTTTATGCCTGAGAGAATTATATGTTCTAGTGCTAATCATACATTTAAAAATTCTTGGAGGTCTAAGAGTGTCTCCTTCCCCCAGAGGGAGGAGAGGTAAGGGCCAACTGTGGGTTAAGGGGCGAGTTCCTAGCACACACCATTGTATGGAGGCTCTGCTCTTCATTGATGGATGAATTTCTTCCCTTCATCCCCAGTCTCTATTTTTATTCCCTTCCTCCATGAATTCTTGTAAATAATGTAGTGTTTTGTATGTATGTGTTTTTAATTGACTTATGTGTCTAATTGCGCTTACATCTCATTTTCCTCCTTAATTTTTGAATTCAAGGGAATTCCCTAGCGGTCCAGTGGTTAGGACTCCGCATTTCCACTGCAGGGGGCACGGGTTCAATTCCTGGTCAGGGAATTAAGATCCCGCATGCCACACCAAGGCCAAATGAAAAAACATTTTTTTTGAATTCAAAACTATGTTTTTAATATCCAACCATGTCACTAACTGTATATCTAGTTCAGTGCTTCAATCTGCAGCATGTTATTCCATAGGATACATTCTTAGCATTTTATGTATCCAGCCCCCTAGTTATGGACACTAGGGGAATTTTATATGTATAAATCATATATATATCTCATATCTATATATGTAGAAGTGATGTGTCACAGCACATATGTAAACCACACTTTACTAAGTACCGCCAGATGGCTTTCCAAGTGACTGTACCTGTTTATACTCCTACCACCAATGCATACTGTGATATTATCCATCAAAGTTTTATTTGAATTGGTTTCTGATTTTCTTAAGTCTTTGTATGTTTGGACAATTACCTGGAAGTCTTAGCAAAAGAGAGGTGAGGGGAGTTGGGTGAGTTAGGGCCCCCCTGGTCCCCTCCCCCCACTGATTTACCTCTCCCATCCTCCTGTCCTCCCCAGTGCCCCAGAACCTGCTGGAAGAAATTTTCTCTCTGAACCTTCTCCCTGAACAGCTTTTTCCCTTTTTCTCAGAGTTTTCACCACACATCAACAGAGTGTCCTCCTCATTCTCTGCTCTCAGAATCCAAATTCTTCCTACTTTTGTGAGGTCCAGTTGAAGACCTAGTTCCTCCATGAAGCCCTGTCTAATGATTCTAGCCTACATGTGTCTCTTCTCATTTTGACTGTATCTCTCTCATTTGGGGGATTTGTTTATATTCAGTGTAACTCTCTTTTATGTTCTATGTTGTTTCCAAAAGAGAGACTGGGCAAATTAAACGTGTCCTATCTGGTCAGCCCCATCATTAGTTTCTTTACTGCATTTGACTTATACTCTCCCAGCACCTGTGGGAAAATCAGATATTCCCAGGCCATCTCATCCACCCCCTCAAGTCAATCCTCCATAGGATTACAGAAAAATTTCACTAGCAGAAGAAACATAGAACAAGCCTTATATCTGCAAAGTATACATCCTGGGGGCCTTGCAAAATTCCTCTCACTGGTTACCCATATCCGTATTGACTCAGAGTTTGTGTAGTTAAAAAGTGTGAGGTAAGTCCCAGGTGTGTCTGCGGAACTCGCTGCTGAGCTTCGGCCTGGTCCCCATGGTGCTGTCCTCACTGAGCCTTCAACAACCTCCTGCTCATTTCCTGAGCAAACACGGTTCCTAGCAGAAAATGATCTCTTTCTATCTCTTTCCCATAATCCACCCACCGAAATTAAATGAATTGGGAAAAATACCCTTTCCCACCACTGATTCACTATACTGTTTTCCATGCTTAGTTTTCACAAAAAACCTCCACTTTTTGTAACAAAAATTTCTAGTTACTAGGCCAAAATTGACTTTCTTCTTTCTTACAATCGGAATTTTGACGTTATTCAGGATGGCATGAATCTCACTGTAAAAGTACATTTCTCAATCTGTTTGGCAGCTGGAGTTTTATGTGACGGTTATTGCCATTAAAATGAAAGCCAAAGTTACTGCATAAGACTTTCAGTGATGTTCCTTAAAGAGAAATAACTCAGGGGTACTCACCATTGCCCCTCGTCCTTTCTTCTTATTCCTCTTAGACTGTGGTCATGATGCCTGGGGAAGAGGGTAGAGCAGGTGCCACTTGGGTGTCATGAAGATGCAGACAACATACGCTAAGGATGGCTTAAAAGAAAGATAAAAGGAAGCTGGGTCTCTGATGCCGTCGTGGAGCTACCATACCCACCCTGCACTCTGTTCCTCCAGGTGCTTTGTAACGTAAGAAAAAAATAAAACTTCTAATTTGTTCAACCACTGGTTTTTGTGGTGTTATCTATTACACACTGTCAAACTCAAATCCTGATTGTCATTTGTCTTTGACAAACCTCTTCTCTGGAGGAATCTTGCCCTGGTTCAAAGGCAGCTTGGTAGGAAAAAAATCTGGTGTTTTTGGAGAGCCCAAAGGTTCTCCAGGTCAGACCCTTAGTGTCCACATACCATGCTGTGCGCTCTGCCTCTTTCTTCCATCTCATGAACCTTCTGTAGGTGATATGGGATGTCACCCAGTGGTTTAGGCGTTTTCGGCAGGCTCTTCCTTGCTGGTAGAGAATTCCTGCAAGGATAAAGCATTTTAGTTTCTTGCGGTGGGGGGAAGAGCATGTGGCCTGCTTCTGTCCAAGGAGATCCAGAAGGGAAGGCAACTGGGAAGCTTCTCTCACAGAAAGGGACCCGTGAAAACAAAGGTCCCTTCCTCTTCACTGGATATGTTGCTTAGAAATGCTGAGTCATCTTGTGATCAGTGACTCTGCGAGGGGAGCGAAGACCTGGATGGGACACACTCAGGCCCTTGACCTCTCTCCAAGTCACGCCACCGATCCTGGACACGAACTGCCTTTGAACATCTGGTTAATTGTTTTTGCCACTTTCGGGTATATTCTGTTACTGGCACTTGAAAGAACTCTAAATGATACAGGGTTGTCAGAATAGGGCTGGCTGCCATCTTCACAATTTCTAGATCTGTTTCTTTGAATTAAGCTCCTCAGTCCCCTTGCCATGTAGATCCCTGAACCGCCTGTGTTGCTGGTCATCAGAAAGCCCAGACAGGCCTGAATCTGCAAGGAGTGTAGTTCAGGCTTTATGCTGGGACTCTGCTTTATAAGCGCAATGTAATTCCTATTCTAATTCTTGACTTTTTTAGTATTGTAAATTTTAATACAATCACCACTGTGTGGTATGTTATTTTTTAAAATAGTAAAACAATTTAGATGCTTGATAAAAAGTCTTTACAAGGGAAAAAGGATTGTTATAAAATACCAGAATTATATTAAAAAAAATCCACAAACAGGAATTAAAATATGTGGAGTCAAACTTCTATTACCTAATTGAAATGTTTGAAAATATTTTGCAGGTTTTTAGGAACAATTAATAGCCTTCAAACAAGATACCAAAGATAAATATGTTATTTGCTACAGATAAGTATTGCCTTATTTCCATGGGTACATCCTAATATATCTCCAGATGAGATATTTGCTGCTAGTTAATCCGGTGGTATTAATTTATGCTTTAAATCAAGTAGGGACTGCAGGGTAGATAGGCTGAATATTTAACATTTCCGTTCGAATCGTCAAGATACATATAAATCTTTTTTTTTTTTAATTTTATTTATTTACTTATTTATTTATTTATTTATTTATGGCTGTGTTGGGTCTTCGTTTCTGTGCGAGGGCTTTCTCTAGTTGCGGCAAGCGGGGGCCACTCTTCATCGCGGTGCGCGGGCCTCTCACTATCGCGGCCTCTCTTGTTGCGGAGCACAGGCTGCAGACGCGCAGGCTCAGTGGTTGTGGCTCACGGGCCTAGTCGCTCCGCGGCATGTGGGATCTTCCCAGACCAGGGCTCGAACCCGTGTTCCCTGCTTTGGCAGGCAGATTCTCAACCACTGCGCCACCAGGGAAGCCCGAGATACATATAAATCTTAAATCGTTCTTCGGTCTCTTTTCCCACAGTGGCAGGAGTGCTGTCTAGATGGTCAGTTCTAAACCGAGTCAGTCCAGCTCTGTCTACCTGCACAGAACACTTGAGTGAAACATGAAAATTTCAGTCAGTCGTCTGAATAGTTTCAGACTCACAGGCAAAGCATTGGAGTGATTAAACTTCTCACTTTCCACAGAGATTTGGGCAAGTTAGTGATACAGTCTTTGTTTTTTTCCTGAAGAAGATACCACATGACCAAGAGGAAAGCTCTGACCTGTTATAATTAGGGAAAATAATCCTGTATCTCTGTGTATTACAACCACACATTGTTACCAAGAATGTTCAGCTTCCTGAATGTCGAAGTGGTATTCTGAGAGGAAAGACTGCTAGATAGAGATTTGGGAATTATCTTTTAGACGAGATTAACTAAATTAGTAAGGAAATAGCGGGTTAGCCTAGGATTCTGGGTCAGTCAGAAACCAACCCTGGTCTAAATAAAAATTAGATAAGTTCTTTGTATAGCTATTACTAGAGGGCTTTGACCCCCATTCAGACGACCCTTTGATTTTTATTCTACTGGCAAGAACCCCAGGGAGGGAGTGGGCGACTGGTGTCTCTAACCTAACCCCCAATAGCGACACTGCCAATGTTAAACTAGTTTAAGAGGTACAGGAGAAAGGAGAGCTTTTGAGACTTAAGTGTGGTGTGCCTTCCTTGGCAACACTCAGACCACGGGAGAGCATATGACTGAAGCACTGTAGCCATAGAACCAGAGCAGGAAGTACTCTGAAGAGTCCAATCATCTTCATTTTCACAAATGAGAAAATACATCCAGGCAGATTCTGGATGAAATCTCAGATCTCTTGATTCATTTACTTCCACGTTCTTCCAGTACATCATTGGACCAAAGGACTTATTAAGAGAGTAATGAAGGAAAAAAAAAAAAAAGGAGATACTCCAGCTTTGGATATCAATGATGTATATGAATTTACCCCGAAGAACACTGGGAAATAGAAAGGAATTTGCTATGGGTCTCAAAATCTAAGAAAAGACTTCGCCCAAAATGCCAAAATAGTGCCCCAAATAACAGTCTCACTTGGGTGTGAAGGACTACTACAAACGTCATGATCACTGTAATAAAGTTGTTCACACATCTCCACCTTCAGGGTCTGGCCAATAGTGTATAAAAACAAAGGATTGGGTTACACAGGAGTTTAAGCACAATATTATTAGGACTTTGGTGATGGCTAGATTGGAAGCGGTGGGGCTGGATGTAGGGGGGAGCGGCAGCGGGGGAGTCAGCTTGCTTGATGGAAGCAGGTCTGAGAGAGACAGAGAGACAGAGAGAGACAGAGACACAGGTGGGAACAAGTAAGTATTTATTGCCCAAATTTCAAAGCAGGGACGGGTGGTGAAAATGGATGTCAGATTCTCTCTAATCCCACCAAGGTAAGGCACTCTCCTCCTGTTTATTATAGGTATTATTACCTATTATTATTATCTTTTAGAAATCTTTTTATTATTTTAATAGGTACGGAAAATTGCCCTTCCCTTGTTTTTGTTTTGTTTATTTTATTTTTCAAAACTTACCTAGTTACTTTTAAGATTATTCTTTCGATGACCTTTAGAATTCTCAGAAAAATCATCCAAATCCTGGAAATAAGACAAAGGTGAGCAGCACACCTTTTTAACGGCATATCACTTTAGGACTGTAGAGAAATGTACTTAGTTTATTGTTTACTGTTGATTAAGGCCCCAGACTTAGTGAAATTACTTGCTAAATTCTAAATTTTTGTCTGGTGGAGATACAAATAATTTCTGTCTTGTGAAACAGATCATCTCTAAGATTTACAGCCTGTTGGGAATTAATCAGTTTAAAAAGAAAAAAAATCAGACTTGGCAACCTTGGGACTTCCCTGGTGGTGCAGTGGGTAAGACTGCGCTCCCAATGCAGGGGGCCCGAACCAGTGTTTGATCCCTGGTCAGGGAACTAGATCCCACATGCATGCCACAACTAAGGAGCCTGCCTGCCGCAACTAAGACCTGGTGCAACCAAATAAATAAATATTTTTTTAAAAATCTCATAAAAAACCCCCAAAAACTTGGCAACCTTATCCTAACATTTCTTTGTTAAATTGATTATATATACTGAATTTTTCAAATACTCTCTGAATCAATCATAACATCTTACTGATTAACTCATTAATGATCTTTGACATGTGTTCATTTTGTATTTGCTGGATGATTATGCTGTTACCTTTTTGAAAATTATCCTTTAACAGAGGATAATTTGTTTTCCTAGTATCCCTCCAAAAATATCTTGTTGAGCTTTTGATTGGAATTCATTTCATTTATAGATGCTTTTGGGGTGAATTGACATCCTTACAGTATGGAGATTTACTATCCAAGAACTAGTCTTTTTTTTACTTCGCTTAGTTTTCTTCATTTAGGTACTACACATTTTTTATTCAGTTTATTCTTGGGTAATTTATGTTTTTGTTGTTAATGGGAGTTGTTTCCATTTTTATTTTCTAACTGGTTAATTTTTGGAATAAAAGAAAGTGTATGTGCAGGGTATGTTCTATAATGATGCCTTACTTTACTGAAAGTGAGCTATAGTTTGCAATAAAAAGGTTTTTTAAGCCACCTGATCATGTAAATAGTCTAAATATGGCAATTAAAAGACAAAAAGTTTCTCATCACACACCAAAAAAAAAAAAAATTGCAACTATGTATGGTGATTGATAGGTATTAACTAGACTCATTGTGGTCAACATTTCACAATATATATAAATATCAGATCATTATTTTGTACATCTGGAACTAATATGTTTTATGTCAATTATATCTCAATAAAATAAAATAATATCCATAATAAAAATAAAGTGTGTGTGTATTTATTGGTAACCTCCCATCTTACTGAATTCTTATATTATTTCTAATAGTTTTTTAAAGTTTTTTTAGATATACTATAATATTATAATCAAATCATGATAATTTTGCTGCTCCCTTGCCAATATTTGTAATTCTTATTTTCATAAAGTACATTTAGAACACTGTTGAATAATAAATGGAAGAGTGGGCACCCTTGTTTTGCATAACATTATCATACTTGGTTTGAGGTGCAGTTTTTGAAGGCACTAGAGAAAGAGCGTGTTTTTAGTAAACTGACACAAAGGAAAGGTCTCCTTAAATAGCTCAATCTCTATTTTCACTTAGTTCTCTTCTCCTATTAATCGTACCTCAAACATTGACTCCTCTGTGTATTGAAGACAGGTCGGGAGCTCTGCTGATACTCAAGTGCTAACATACCAGCTTTATTATTGTTATATTAATCAACTCCATATAAGCAGCTGTAACGCTCTCTAAATTTACCTGCCATCTCAAAAAAAAAAAAAAAATTGCTGCTTTTGGAGGTAAAATAAGGTTTTTTATTTCTGTGTTTTTAAAGTTGGATGTGCACTTAGAGAAAGTGGTTGGAACAGGATGCACCATTCCTGCTGCTCTTTCTACCAGGGTACCCCATCCAGGTGAAGGGAAGGGGCCAAACAAACAGCTTTCCCACGTCTGCCAAATGGTCCTTGTCACCGCTGTGGCCTTGCCAAGGGCAGGGCCCCTGCTATAGACTCTGCGGAGCTGAAAGCTGAATACAGAATACTTTCCTGTGCTTTTGGCCTGTGGAGCAGGCTTGTCTGGCCCAGATCACACTTGAATAGATGAAAAGAATCTGTTTTTGCCTTGGCCCTCGGCCTGCAGTGGAGGCCACAAAGGCTAGTACAGACACACAGGAGTGGAAGGGCAGCTAAGAAAGGAGAGAGAAAAGACTTAGGAGATTTTGAGACGAAATAAACAAACCATCAAGAACATTTCCAGCTGATGTAGATTACGAGTTATTCAAATGGCCCCTTTCCTCTTACTTGGAGAAGAGATGAAAATTGCAAAGAAATTAGTTACAGCCTCCCGTGGTTTCACTGGAATCCAGTCTCCCAACCTCTTTAAGGAAATCTAGGTAAAAATAAAGTCACAGGCCTCAATGTGACCCTGGGAGATGAGAAACATCGTGAACAAGATGGATTTCTCCCCCCTCCCCGCCCCAGCTTGATTCAGGAATTCAAGAGTTTAACCAAAGTAAGAGAAATGCCGGTTCGTGCATGATAATGATGTTGGGAAAACTAGCAGTGGTTTTTATCCATGTGCTTTGTTTGGTGGGTAATTGTGAGAAGCAGTCCCTTTGTTTAAAAGCTGTCTTTGGAGTAGCTGAGAGCTTTCTACTCTGGTTAGAACCAATGAAATGGGATTTTTCACATCTGAGCAGTGATTGTGCCTAACGTTGCCGCCTGCAGGGCTTTGAACACAGTCCCGGGGATGCACCGGGGGATCCGTCGACAGCCCAAACCCAGGATGCAGCAAGGAAGTAGGGTCTGTGGGACATGAGGAAGCTCCATCCTTCTAGTTACCAGGTTGGTTACTTTTGGTTATTTCCACATGATGGGAAACACGTGTTTTGGGAAAAAATAAGCAGACGATCAGGGCTATCAGAGACTATCAGGTGAAACCTCTTCTACATTTTTTCCACCAATTTAGTTCTGCCCTTATTGCCCGTATGCTTGCTTATTCCTGGTCTTTGCTGCTGCGTGGGGTAGTATTTTGGTATGTCAGGCGTGGGGACTGGAGTCCCCATGTCAACAACCTCCGGGATGCACGGTAAAATGCAGACTCCCAGGCCCCACCCTGGAACTGTTGAATCAGAATATCTGGGAGGGAAGAGGAATGTGCATTTTTAATTATCTCAGGTTTGAGAAGAACCGGGGCTCTGATGACACGAAGATACGACTTTAAACCATAGTGTTGCCGGGTATTACGTGGTCTTAGGCAAATTATTTAACCTCTGTCTCAGTTCTCTGGGCTGCAAAGCAGGGATCATTATACCTACTTAATATTGTTGTTGCAAATATTAATTACTACATTTTTAATGAATGTACACAGGATAGCATGGAGCAGAGTAAGTGTTGATTCTACATCAGCGATTGTATTTGCTATCATCTCAATAAACCTTGAAGGTCAGAGCCTCCTGCGGGGCTGCAGGTCAACTGGTTTACACCTTACATGTCTGTCCCCCTTCACCCTTTGGTACCCAGTCCCCCCTGACCCCCGCCTTCATGAGCCAAGAAGAGCCAGCTGATAGAAGCCTTGGTCCTGATCTCGGGTGGCCTCGGCCTGCAGCGGCTTGAAGCAGGGTTTCGGTTCCCGGCCAGAGACTGAGGTCAGGTCGCGGCAGTGAGAGCGCTGAATCCCAGCCACTAGACCAGTGACCAGTGACAAGGCCCTGGCCCTTCGGCTTTGCAGAAATGAATTCCCACAAAGACGGAAAGTAGTGAAACAAGTAAAGTGTTTATTAGGAGAAAACAAGGGTACAGCACGTGTGGATAGACACACTGGCTGTCTCAGAGAGAGAGTCGCGCCCTCGTGGTAGTTTAAATCACTTATATGGGCATTTCTTCCCGGTTTCCTTTGGCCAATCATCTTGCTGTGCCTGGTTCAGGGTCCATATTTGGTACGTCTCAGGGTCCTCCCCTGTGTGCGTGCGCATCTCTCAGCCAAGATGGATTCCACCGAAGAGGCCTATGGGTAGTTGACATCACTCCCCTTTTGACCCCCAAGGAGCTTTCTAGTCGGGAAGGTCTCCTTGACTTCGGGAATGAGAAATATGTGGTCTCTTATCTTCTATCTGGGCAGGGCCCAGCCCCCTCTCTGGATTGTCCTGCTATTCCCTTGGAGTATTGGTCCACAGGGAACGAATCTCCAACTGCTTACCCTGGGGGAGGGGGGGGCGGGGCGCCCATCTACCGCCTGCCTCAGTCCCAAGGTCAGAACAGACTCCCTTTTAGCTGTCGACCGCACTGCTCCCTGCTTGGTCCTCTTGTCTCTCTGCCCCTTGCTCTGGTCTCTGGCTTCCTCTTCAGCCTCCCTTGGCTGGCTTGTGATCCTTGCCTCTCTGTATCTGCGTGCTGTCTCTGTTTGGCATTACTCACAATTCTCTGTGGAAGGCTCCTTCATCCCTTCTCTTTCCTGTGGATCTACGCAGTGGTGTGACTATGTCCTCAATCCCTCGTCAGAGGAAGGGAATCCAGACAAACCACACTTTAAGCCCCAACTCTCTGTGAATTGACACAGACAACAGTAGAAAACAGTTGGAGTATTTGCTTAAAAATACTGACCTTCAAAAAAAAAAAAAAAAATACTGACCTTCTAGAGCTAGAGCCTTTGGTCCTTACTCCATTTTATGAAAGCCTTTGTATTTCCTTTTAAACTCCATTCCACTCTTTTGCCTTTCAAAGCCGAAAAGTGGGTCTGTGCTGAGCCTTTTCAGGAAGGAAGGTATGCTTGGTAGGGTGTGTGAGAACAATTAAAGCAGCATTGTAAGCAAGACAGCTTCCAACCTAAGGAGGTGGTTATTAACTGCTCAAAGCTTGAAATGCCAACTATGTGTGGGTGGGTGGTGATGATCTCTTTCTCTTTCTTCTTGTAATTGTGAAGCTTCAGCGATTGGGTACTCTTCCCAAGAGAGCAGTATAGAAAAGAAACATCTCCAGCAAAGTTGTCCTTCCTCAGTGGTTGAGTGAAAATCCAAACGATATAAAAGGAGCCTGAAGTAATAACGTCTTCATTGAATCTCAAAACCCCAACTGTAAATGAATTCATTCTTATGCCTTTGTGATGGAAGGAGTCGGAAAATTTTACTGTCCTTGGTGTCCAGGTGTGAGATGGAAGGAATGGAAGCATTCAGTCATTTCCCCAAGGTTGCCCTGTGAGTCTCTGGTGGAAAGAGGACTTTAGTAACAGCAGCAATTAGCACTTAAGTACCTGGCAGGCCTTGCCATTGCTGACCCTCAGTCTCTGGAGATGGACGCCACTTCTCTCTCTCACACACACACACACACACACACACACACAGTTGCACAGAAACAGGAAACTTCACTTCTCCTTAGGCTCTGCCTTTTACAGAGTAACCGGTATATTCTGATCACACACCTCAGAGACACACCGATTGGGACACGTGAATAAGAAGAACTATACCGTCTCCGTGGGGATCAGAACGCACCAGACCGGAATTCTGGAGCTGGCCGATCGTAGTTATGCTGCTGGGAAGTGAAATAAAAAGTGAGGTCTCAGGTTAATTCACTGACTATGCGGTAATGAAGACAGACTATAAGGTAAATAGATGTACATTTACAGAAAACCAAAAAATGTACAATATAAGAAACATGAGAATAAAATTAATGAGTATCTGGATCAGGTATTAAGGGAATAAGCCAGGACTGAGTGCATTTCCTATACTAAACTAAATTTAGGTAGTAATTAGTACCAAACAGCATTAACTGTGTTACCAACTGCTCAAGGATTTTAGTCAATTAAAAAGTACAACCTGAGTGGACTTTGGAACTTTTCTGGTTTGATCAGCCAAAACTTGGGGCTAAGGCCTGAGCCTGGAACCCAGCTTTGAGGCCCTTCTCAGGAATTCCCAAAGAGAGGTTTAAGTTGGAAAGCGTTGAAGGAGCACCTCTCCCGGCACTCTTTTTTTTTTTTTTTTAAAACATTGGCTTTTTAATTAATTAATTTAATTATTTATTTTTTGGCTGTGTTGGGTCTTCGTTTCTGTGCCAGGGCTTTCTCTAGTTGCAGAAAGCGGGGGCCACTCTTCATCGCGGTGCGCGGGCCTCTCACTATCGCGGCCTCTCTTGTTGCCGAGCACAGGCTCCAGACGCGCAGGCTCAGTAGTTGTGGCTCACGGGCCTAGTTGCTCCGCGGCATGTGGGATCTTCCCAGACCAGGGCTCGAACCCGTGTCCCCTGCATTGGCAAGCAGATTCTCAACAACTGCGCCACCAGGGAAGCCCCAGTCTCACTTTTTAACTAGACAAAATCCTTAAGCCAATGGCAGAGGCACTGAGCATGGGATCTTAGGCATCAGCTAGTAGGTGAGGGAAGACTTCAGACTCTCATGGGTCCATGATGTGCACACACTTTTAACATCAAAGATGACCCATCAGCCATTGCCATTTAGAGCAAAGAATCACAACCCTAGAAATATCCAACAATAAGAGAATCTTAGAGGAAGTATGTTTTGGACAGATGATCATATAAAAACAATGTAGATAAATATTTATCGACATGGAAAGTGAAAAAACTTGTTAAGGAAAAAAGATTGCACACATTATTTTCAATATGATATGTTAAAATTTTTCTATATAGACATGTTTCTAAAGAGATGTAGGAGAAATGTACCAAAATCTTAATAGGGAATATCTCTGAACTGTAGAATTACGGATTTTTCCATTTTTTCTTTTTTTTTAAATTTTATTTATTTTTGGCTGCATTCGGTCTTTGTTGCTGTGCACAGGCTTTCTCTAGTTGCGGTGAGCGGGGGCTACTCTTTGTTGCGGTGTGCGGGCTTCTCATTGTGGTGACTTCTCTCGTTGTGGAGCACGGCTTCTAGGCGCACGGGCTTCAGTAATTGTGGCACACGGGCTCAGCAGTTGTGGCTCGCGGGCTCTAGAGCTCAGGCTCAGTAGTTGCGGCACACAGGCTTAGTTGCTCCACGGTGTGTGGGATCTTCCCGGACCAGGGCTCGAATCCGTGTCCCCTGCATTGGCAGGCGGATTCTTAACCACTATGTCACCAGGAGAGTCCTCTCTGTTTTTTTCTGCCATTCTAATTTTTAAACAATGAGTTTGTATTGTTTTATCTTTTTAAAAAATCTTTGTTTTTTCAAATATAGGACACTCCCCAGAATGTTCCTGAATAACAATACCATTTTTATTTAAAATAAGCACCAAGGCCCATACTTCCTTTTGCCTCCTCAAGTAAGGAGAGATTCACGGGCAGCTTGGTAATTCATCAATCATTCATGTCTCCATTCATGATCCAGGTGTCGAGTATAGGAATTCAGGCTAAATAAAGCTGTGCTGCATCCCGAGTTCCTGCATAGAGAAGGCAGGAAATTTCCACGGTGCGGGCTAGCAGGCAGAGTCTCCAATGGCAGTAAGCTGCTGTAGCTTCTTTAATTTCACCCCAGATACATCTAGAAGAGCAAGATATTCTTTGAGGTAGGACAGTTCAGGTCACCTCCTTGGGTTCCTGCTATTGCCCCATGAGGGTGGTCTCTGACTCTTTAAAGTGATTCCCTGACATAAATTCCTAGAAGCATACATAGTCTGCTATATAAAAGTAATTTCTGAGAAACAGAGTCACTTCAGCCTGAAGACCCGGTTTAGAGGCTGTGCATCAGCGGACGACAGTTACATAACAGTTTGTCTTTGTTTCTCCGGCCATCTGTGACCTCTCCACTCCTTCCTGCTGACACGATCCCCAACAGAAAAATAAAATCTGTGTAGCCTGATGTACCTCCTTCCCTCCTGAGCCTTTGCGGAGAATAATAACAGCAGCTGCATGACTTTTACTTGATGTAAATACTTTATTTACTTTTGTATTTAATTTATGCATCGGTCCAGTGTTTGCACAGCTGTTTGACGTCTGTGTGCCCATAGATTAGCCTTTGCTGATTGGATCCAGCTTAAACTCTAAGCGTTGAGAAACGGAGAGGGCTCCCTGTTCACTTATTTTTTTACGCAGCCTCCAGCATGATACCATGCAGATGAAAACTTAATTAAGAATTCCAAGATTTAGACATCTCCTTGAAGATATCTTTCTCCCTTGATAAAAAGAAAGACCAAAATTTCCTGCTCTGCTCAGGGAAAACATGATGGTTGACTTTGTTTTCCTTGTAAAAGGACACCATTGTCATATCAAGGTGACATTGTGGAGGTCTTTTCTCTCCCCAAAAGTGTACCAAATGATTTGGGGAGGCGTGGGATGATGCGAGCCAGCCTGGATGCAGGGCTAGTAATTAAGGGATGGGTTGGGACGGAAAAATTGCTCTTACTGAGGTTTACTTGCCCATCAAAAAACCAAGAAAGGACTGGGTAGTGAAATGGCAATGGTTTGGTTAACACATATACTGGAACTTAGTTTGCACCCCAGTACCTGAATGTGGATTTGTTTTTGATGCTGTCTTGTGGGAAGAGTCATGGTCAGCTGCACCAGGTACGGTTACTAGAGGCAGTGGTGGGAATGCAAGGGCAAGGACCCCCCAGTCTTCTCCCCTCCGGTAGGAGAGAGGAGGAAAAAGGGTACACAGGGGTTTTTCTGTTTGGCTGGGCTCTCTCTTGTAATGTACAGATAACATTATGCTTCAATAACATTTTTGTCAGTTTTATGTGACCTGGCCATCATCAACTGTTTATTTAAAAAAAGAGCAATAATAAAGATCAAGTACAGGGACTCCCCTGGCGGTCCAGTGGTTAAGACTCCACGCTTCCACTTCCACTGCAGAGGGCACAGGTTCGATCCCTGGTCAGGGAACTAAGATCCTGCATGCTGCACGGCATGGCCAAAGATAAGAGATCAAGTAGAGGTTGAATTTTAGGCAGAATTTGAATCTCTCTGTGCCTCAGTTTCTCTCAATATTAATAGTGCCTCGTACCTGTTGATAATACCTTAGATCTTGTAGTAAAAGGTGAATCACAAAGCACAGAAAACTCTGAATTACCTAAAGTATAACTTTCTCAGCTGCTTGACCTTCTCTATCACTGTTGCAGTATTCATTTTTTTGTTTGTTTTGGGCTGCGTTGGGTCTCCGTTGCTGTGCGTGGGCTTTCTCTCTAGTTGCGTTGATCGGGGGCTACTCTTCATTGTGCTGTGCAGGCTTCTCATTGCAGTGGCTTCTCTTGTTGCGGAGCACAGGCTCTAGGCGCGTGGGCTTCAGCGGTTGCAGCACGTGGGCTCAGTAGTTGTGGCTCGTGGGCTCTAGAGTGCAGGCTCAGTAGTTGGGGCGCACGGTCTTAGTTGCTCTGCGGCATGTGGGGTCCTCCCGGACCAGGGCTCGAACCTGTGTCCCCTGCATTGGCAGGCGGATTCTTAACCAGGGCGCCACCAGGGAAGTCCCCGTAGTACTCCTTAACAAAGTATTTTTTTTGCCATGAGTAAGATGGTTGTCATTGCTTTTTTGTTAAAATTCATCAAGAACTAAAGAGAAATACTTTTAAAATTAGATCATGACTCAGGAAAGAAGGATTGAACTGGTAAGTTTGAGTCTGTTATCAGCTTTGCTTGAGACTGGCCTTTTTTATCACTCTGAGGAGTAATGCTGTTTGTTTTCAGCATGAAATCCGTAAGAGAAAAAATTGAGAAGGGAACAGGGAAATGATATTTTGATAGGGTAGTTTTATTGTTTTGTCTGATGTATTATGATCCCTAACCCCCAATGTATTTAGGGATCATTCATATTTAAATACAAAATACCTTCCAAAGCCAAGTGCAAGTGGTTGTATAAAAACAGTAAAATGGCATATTGGATTATTCTTCTCAAGTTGCCCAGGAAACTTAGCATTGACTGCATTAAGGTTCAGAAACATAGGTACATTCTCAGCCAACATGTATTTTGAATATAGCAGGGAAACACAGATGGTTTAGACCTTCTGAGATGCATTAAGTTCTGGAAACTGGAAGCCATAAAAGACAAAATCGTGGGCGGGGAATTGCAGGGAGCACCCTGGGGAAGCAGCAGCCCTGGAGTTGAATGACCTCCCTTTGAACTCTAGCTTTCCCAAGTCACTTTCCCATGCACTTCCTCAACACTGGTTTCAGTTCTTTAGATCTCATAAAAGGCTTTGGGCCTGGGAGCATCACTGCACAGCTGAGAAGAGTGCTGATTCAGGCAGAGCTCGGAGGGAGGGCTGGAGCAGGCGGTGTGTTTACAGTGAAATATTGTGTGAGCTTGAGTGACATGCATGTGTATGTGTGAGTGTGTGTGACTGTGTGCGTGCATGTGTGTGTTTTCTCACGAGGAGTAGCGATATCTCACCACGGTCACAGCCACCAATGGGAGATTTAGTTTCCTCCAAGTCACCTCAATTAAACATACATTTTAAATAAAGCAGCATGTTTGCATGAGAGATGCAGCTTCAAAAGCTCCCCGAGACCTGATTCCCCTTCCAAACATTTCGCTGCCCCTTAAGGATCTCATATATAGAAATGTTTGAGTTGCTTCTTTGTTCATTCTTTCATGAGCCGCCACATAATTTTGCTTGATAAGAAGTGGAATTAATACTTCTACATAAGCTTACATTTCAATGCAATTCCTTTCACTTCCTGGTCTAAGTTCACATCTGACTATAAAATGGATTCTGTAGAGCTCAGACAGTGGGTGATATACTCGGGTGACTGTATCTTGCTTTGCTACCTCAGAATGTTTTTTTCTGATCAATTTAGAAATGTTGAGTGATTTTCATGAGTCTTTAGTTGTATTTTAAAAATACATTCATTTCTTCCTCATTTCAAAATATTAGACAAAGGAGTTTGGGAAACATAATAATCATGGATAATTTCCAAATTTCCTTTCTTCCAAAACTTTTTCATGATAATTAAATTATTCTACTTTTATGATACCCAACTAAAGAAGAAATCGAGTAGGCCCATTTTGCAGATGGAAAAACAGATGTTAATTGACTTGTTCAAGGTTACATAGTGGGACAAGATAAAAAATGAAAGGCACAACTAGCCTCTCCTTAAATTTACCACATTCCTTTTCAACATGGTGATTATTTCAGTTGGAAGTGAAAAGGCACTTCATTTAATTTGCCTTTGATTTTCTGTGCCTCTTGATATGTAACTTCTACATTTCAAAACCTAATTGCAAGTTTAGACTATGATTTTGCCTTATAGGAATTAGATTATTCATTACTGCCCCTCTCCATTGAATCTTTATATAATCTTAGATTTCCAGTATAATTTGTTTTGATTTGATTTGCAGTGAATTGCAAATGATATAATTTTATAATTTGCACTTGTTCCCACTTGCAGTAAAGATACATCCATAGCAATAAAGAATGGCAGAAAATAAGTGAGGATATAGATCCTGTATTCTGACAGTACCATTTATTCATGTATTAGGCAACATGGATACAATGGTGAATAAACAAAGTCCTGCCCTATGGGATGTTCATTTTAGTGACAGAGGCAAATAATAAATAATCAATTTCAAAACGCAATCATGGGGACTCTCCTGGTGGTGCAGTGGTTAAGAATCCGCCTGCCAATGCAGGGGACACGGGTTCGAGCCCTGGTCCGGGAAGATCCCACATCCCACGTGCCACGGAGCAACAAAGCCCGTGCACCACAACTACTGAGCCTGCGCTCTAGAGCCTGTGCTCCGCAACAGAGTAGCCCCCACTTGCTACAACTAGAGAAAGCCCACACGCAGGAATGAAGACCCAACGCAGTCAAAAATAAATAAATTAATTAAAACAAACAAACAAACACAATCATTGATAAGTGCTGTTAAAAAAAAATAGCAGAGGAAGGGGACAGAGAAGGCAGAACTATTTTAGAAAGTAGTTGAGAAGGTTAATTTAAAAGCCGGGAAGAGGGACTTCCCTGGTGGTCCAGTGGTTAAGACTCCATTGTTCCAATGCAGGTGGCACGGGTTCGATCCCTGGTGGGGGAATAAGATCCTACGTGCCGCCCGGCTCAGCCAAAAGATAAAAAAAAAAAAAAAAAAAAGCCAGGAAGACGTGGTTCTCCCTGGTTTAAAGACCACGTAGCTGGAAAAGAGTGAATGGAGAGGTGAGTGTTGGCTGAAGAGATTTTCAAGGCTGGAGAAAGGACTTTGGATTTTATTGTAGTGTTATTAGAAGCACAGAGCACTGAGGAGTTTTGAGCAAAGAGAATGACTTCTTACTCATATTTTAAAAGAAATTCTCTGGTTGCTGAGTTGAGACTGGACCATGAAGGGGTAAGAATAGAGGTAGGAGACCACTTAGTCATCCAGGGGAGAGATTGTAGGGGGCAGACGTGGGTGTTAGCAGTTAGGAGGGAGGGAAGAGATTGGATTCAGAATATGTTTTGAAGGTAGAAGTGGAAGGATTTCCTGCTAAAATGAATGTGGTGTTTGGGAGAAAGGGTTGTTTTTGTCCTGAGATGGGGAAGACTTGAAGGAAGCAATTTTGGGTGTTGGTTTTAATACAGAAAGTCCAGTGTTCTGCTTTGGACACATGCAGTTTGAGATATTCAAATAGAGAGGTCACGGAGGCAGCTGGGTATAGGAGCCCGAAGTGCTGGCGAGAGGTCAGGGTTAAAGATATACATCAGTGAATGGAGGCTATTTAAGGGCAAGGGCTGGGAGAGACTGCCTTGGGAGGGCGCGTGGAAAGAGAAGAGGAAAGGCCCAAGGTCAGAGCCGTGGGGCAGTGGACATTTAGAATTCTGGAAGTGGAGAAGGACTCAGTGGAGGAGAGAGCAGTAGAGCTAGTATCTGGCTAAACATTCAAAAGCAGATACGTAGATAGGTACGGCTGGTGTTAAGGTTTAGCGTCTGGAAGAAAAAAAACCTTTGTGGGAGAACAGCCAAAAGTTCTAAATTATTGTGATAGAGGCTAATGAACCAAAATGTGACCGGGAGAGGACAGAAAAGGGGAAGTTTATCATTTTAATGACTGCCCTGGGGATTCAGCGCTACTGACCACTTCCTAAGATGTTGCCCAGTAGTAGTTTCTTGTGGTAAAGGGTTCAATGTTTACAGAGGCTACTCCGTGGGCATCCAGCTTAGCTAGGAGGATGCTATACACAGACAACACACCTTTTTCAAAAATCTATTTTGTTATCCCGTTTAATGGGGACACAACATGGAGCTGGCCCTTTGGCCAGGAAGAAAATAAATAAACAAGGCAATGTCAAATGTCACTTTGGGAGAATTCTCTCTTAAGCCTGGCTGGCTTTCAGCAACTCATTATTCTCAAGTCAGCTGTTGAGCCTTCAGTTTGGGGATGAGAATAAGCTTTCTCTCTCTCCCTTGCTCAAATTTCCAGGTTCTCTCTAAAACTCAAGGTTAGGCAAGCAATGCAGTCGTCTCTGTGGCTGCTCTCTGTGCTGGCTCGACTTGTCTGCACCGTGACGCTGCTTCAGTGCCTGGAGGGGACTGCAGTGCAACAGATCTGAGATGCCAGGAGTGAGCCCAGATGCTACCGTCAGGAAGACGACAGTGTCAAGGCCAAGAAAGGAGGCCAGGGGGAGGCCTCCGACAGCTTCAGAGACAGAGGGAATTTGCCTTCTCCCCGGCTCCCCCCAACCCCTCACCGTGAGACTACTGAATCAAACTATAACAAATGCAGTTATTTACCGATTTACATCCAGACAGGCTTTTTCTTTTTTTAGGGAATGTTGCAATTATTGGAATATATGTATTGAATCACTAAAGGTGTTACTAGGACAGAGGTAATTGGTTACAGACTCTGAAGCACCAACTTCAGATGGCTGCAGTGTTGCCCAGAAATCACAGCCTTCTGTTTATCTGCAGGTATAGCAAGAATAACTACTTACCTGTAGGCTATCTGGATGCTTCTTTCTAAGGAGGGGCAGTGCTGGCTCAGAACGAGAGTAAGGAACATCAGCACCCTTGAGCTCGCTCAAACACCCCTGACATCTGGAATACACAGAAGGAATCCATTTCTTCTTTCTCTGAACTAGACAGAATACCAATGGGGGGAAAGTTACCAAGATGTTTTGAGACCCTGGAATAGAGTATCTGTGTCATCCAATGTATGTAGAGATCCCAGTTCCTGTAGGTATTATTCACCTTCTCCACCAGCTGAGCATAAACCATTTAACATTCGGTTAGTACAGCTGAATTTGGAGGTGTGATGGCCAAACTCTGGGATGTGAAGTCTTTCTGAAAGAATACAGAATGTCATTATCTTAGCTGAGAGTAGCCAAGGGATGAGAGCCTTGGGCAAAACGCCATTCTCACGGTGACTTGGTTGAATGTCCCATCCTGACCTCCTCTTGACATCACAGGAGATTTCATGTTTCATGCTCACCAATCCCTGGGAACAACACAAGCTATTAAATCCCTCTCTGCATACTCTTCTCTCTCTGGCAGAGATGGCTCTCTGTGGCCAAAAGGTGAACCCATGGAACTCCTGCGGTTTGGAGAAAGAGTAATTTTTAAACTATGTGTTTGTGTGAAGCTGCAGGTCTCTAGTTTTCTTCATTCACCTGGCTGTTTCTCCAGCACTTAGGAAGTACCCATTAAGACCATTACAGATCCTACCAGTTTCAAGTAGATGGCTACCATACCAGGATACATTTCTTTTTTTTTTTTTTTTTTTTAAGAAATTCACGTTCTGGGCTTCCCTGGTGGCGCAGTGGTTGAGAACCTGCCTGCCAATGCAGGGGACACGGGTTCGAGCCCTGGTCTGGGGAGATCCCACATGCCACGGAGCGACTGGGCCCGTGAGCCACAACTACTGAGCCTGCGCGTCTGGAGCCTGTGCTCGGCAACAAGAGAGGCCGCGATGGTGAGAGGCCCGCGCACCGCGATGAAGAGTGGTCCCCACTTGCCGCAACTAGAGAAAGCCCTCGCACAGAAACGAAGACTCAACACAGTCATAAATAAATAAATAAATGAACGTGAATTTCTTTTTATTTATTTATTTTATTTATGACTGTGTTGAGTCTTCGTTTCTGTGCGAGGGCTTTCTCTAGTTGCGGCAAGTGGGGACCACTCTTCATCGCGGTGCGCGGGCCTCTCACCATCGCGGCCCGTGTGGGATCTCCCCAGACCAGGGCTCGAACCCGTGTCCCCTGCATTGGCAGGCAGGTTCTCAACCACTGCGCCAGCAGGGAAGCCCCAAGATACATTTCTTTAAAGTACACGTCTTTCAATTCTCCCGTCCAACCCTGTGCTTCTATGGGAAACTCATTCCATCCTTTCCCTCCTTCTCTTCTAGAAAACATCTAGAATTTTGGTCTTTAAAAAAACTCTGGTTATACTGAAGTTGGCAAGAGTGAGATTATTATGCATGTTCACTCCCTAATTTCTCTCCAGGATGTGGTGAAACCCTGCTTCATGTCCATGCCCTTGAAATTCTGCTAACTGTGGTCAAGGCCACGTTTTATATTCAGTGACGCCCACTGAAATGACTAAACGCTGAGTGGACCCGAATCTCTGCAGTGACATTAGATGATGCAGTATTTGGCATGGGTGGGTTTGGGTACTGGGTTAAATTATGTAGGTTAACCCCATCCCCAACGTTTAGAATCCAAAGGCGTCAGAAGGAGGGAAAGGTACAAATATAAAAGAAAAAGATCGAAACAAAAAAGGGAGGATGTCAAGATCTGTTCTGTTACACAGACGCTTGTTGCAGGTCCAAGTGCCGAGCAGCCTTCAGAGGCTGAACAAAAGGAGCCCGGGGAGAACCAAGGGCAGTGCCATCTACGGGCAGGGGTTCACTTGTCTCCTGGCCATGCACCTTCGGGGGTTGCTACTCTTTCACCCTTTCTTGTCCTTCCTCTCCCCTGCCAGGTCACTTCCAATCTTCTGGTCCATAACTCTGAATGAAGAAGACAACCAAAGGAACTTTTAGGCCCCGATTCCAAATAATAACCGATGCGAGTTGATTTTACACCAATATGCGCAAGAGATGGAGAGACGAGGAGCTTCCCGACTTGCGGCAACGCCCCCTCTCCTCCGCCGCGCGGTGACAGTACCCTGGGGTCAGCTGGCAGTGGAGAGGAGCCACTGCCATAGTCTCGGAGGATGTCTCTTCCTGCTGCTGCTGCGGCAGGTTCGGTGTTTTTGCACCGCAGCACAGTGCAGAAGCCGAGGCTGCAGACCTCGCCCAAACCCCCGAGCCGGCGTCCGGGCCGCGTTCCCGCGCCCCGCCGGCCCCAGAGCCTCGGGGCGGGGGGGGGCGGGGACGAGCCGCGCGCCTCTCGCCGCCCTCCCGCCGCGCACGTGCGCTCCCGGGACAACGGCAGGCGAGGTCCGGGCGCGCCCCCGCCGCCCTCGGCCGCGCGCGCGCTCCGCCCGCCCTCCTCGCGCGTGCTCGTGCCCGCGACGACGGCGGCGCGCCTCTTCTCCCCGCTGCGGGCGTCGCGGGCGCTGGAGGAGGCGGAGCGCGGGAGGCGGAGGCCGAGCCGACGGCGGGCTCCGGCGGGCGCGCGCGCCGCGAGCGGGGCGGGGGCGCTGCGGGGGCGGCCCGAAGGCGGCGGGCGAGGGGCTCGGAGGCGGAGGACCGCGTCCCCGGGGCCGACTCGGCCGGGTGAGGGCGAGCGCGGTGCGTGTCGGAGGTGGGGACTCCGAGGCCGCGGCCCGGAGCCCGGCGTCCCCGCCCCCGAGCCTGACGGGGCGACGCGGCGGGATGAGGCGCTGGCGCGGGGGGCGCCCGGCCGAGCCCCCGCGGCTGCCCTGGGCGGCCAGGCGCTAGGCTCGGCGCGCGGGCGGTGCTCGGCAGCGGCGAGGACCGGGACGAGGACGAGGACGAGGAGGAGGAGGAGGAGGGCGTCGGGCCCGGCGCCCCGCAGGGCAGACACGGAGCGGCGAGCGGGGCGCAGCGACGCCGCGGCGGCGCGGCGGAGCCGCGGGGCTCGGTAAGGCGGGGGCCGCGGGAGGGCCGGGGGCGCTGGTGACGTGGGCAGGCGCCGCAGGGGAAGGCTGCGGGGGCCTGGGTTTCCTTGTCGGGAGAAATTCTTTTTAAAGTAAAGGTTCGGGATCGAATGTTCTTAGAAGGCCATCTCGGGTTTCCCCCGTCCCCGCCGACTCCCTCCCCGGCCTCCCGGGGCGGACCGCGCTCGGGCCGCTGCCTCCCGCGCCCGCCGCTTCCCCGCGGCCTCGTCGGAGCGGGCCGGGCGGTTCCTGGCCTGCTGCGGCGCTCCGGACCCGAGGCGCGGGCGGCGGGCCTGGGGGCTCCGGGGGCGTCCTCGCCGTGCCCGCCCCCTGCCGTGCTCGCCGGCGCACCCGTGGAGTTTTCCCTCTCATCTTTCTAATTGGCTGAAGTTGCCACTGCACATTGGACGGTGCTGGTGACTTAGTGCCCTTTTCCCCCGCCATCACCCCCCACGCCCCCGTTTTGCCTTTCTCGTTTTGTTGACTTGAGTAAATATTCATATTAAAAAATTACCCAAACAGATGACGAGAAACGGCAGAGGGAGAAAGTCAAAGCTGATTTCTTAGCTGTAGTCTACTTCTGGACCCTTTATAACTCCACCTTCTGTTGCTGAAGCTTAAGGAAGGTGGGGGGGGGGGAGGAGGAAGAGACCCCCAGCAGGATGCTTGGGATGCAGTTTGATAGTTATCTTTTAGGAAATAGAATTTGGAGCATTATAATTTTGATCCGCATGCAGAATTGCAGTCTGCTTTTAAACTGCTTGGGGCACTGCATGATGCTACATGGGTAGCTGGCAGCTGGGCCACATTGCATTGTTGTCAGCACCTCTTTTATTTTCCATTCTTTCAGAGTTTTGTTTGGCACAGATTTAGACCTTTTAAGTCAGTCTGAATGGGAATAACTTCTGATACATTGGTTGCTTTTGTAAACGTTGTCTGTATCTGTATTTCTGTTGGAAGAAAAAAAGCATATGGTGCTGGAGTGCCGTGGCTCTTAGAGTCCAGAAAATGTGCTAGTTTGAATCAGTAATTGAATTGGTTGTAATATTTTTGGGTAGTGACTGTTGTGATTCATTATTTTTCCTTATTGGGTAAATTGAAATCTAACTCGGCATCTTGACATTTGGTCCTTGAACTTGAGAGTGAAGGAAATAGAAGCTTTAATTGCTGCTACAGCACGACTTCAAAGTTTTTCAGGCCCTCATTGGTGTGAATTATTTTTTAATAGGGCTGTTTGTGAAGATGGGATATTATGATGTTGTGATTACCATTTTCAGGAATATCTGGAGTCTACTTCATTCCTAAAATTGAGTGTGTGATGCTTTATAGAGTAAGTATTCTAGAACGGTGTGAGGTTGGAACTATGCTCAAGCTGGTTATCTTCATACCATCGTCCCTATAGCCGTCCGTGGAATAAAGCAGCACTTTGGACAGAGACTTGTCCAGACCTAGCTGGGGTGGAAGCCCAGTTTTTTACTGTGTGGTGATGCACATTGAGGTGGGTGATAGTGTGTAAGTGGGCCACAGAGGAAATATTAGTTGGAAGAACCTTCGTTGGTTATATAACTTTTTGTTTTCTAGGGAGAGACCAAGAAGCAGACAGGCAGGCTCAACTGTCATTAGAGTCTTTGATGTTGGTTTGAATTCCAGTAGTTACGTTCCTCTTATTTGCTTTTCCTAACCTCCACATTATTTTCCAATCACCAGAAGCTATTCCACAGTTGGGCCAAGACTTTAATGGCAGTTCATTCATCTCCATTTCTCTTTCCCTTATTCTCTGTTTAGATGACTTGTTCAGCAGTTTCCCCTTTTTAAGCTGGTCTGGGTGTACTGTCTGCATAGTACACATAGATTCACTATTGAGTCTAAATGCATTTAACAAATGTCAAGAATTAGCAGCTGTTTTCTTCAGAAGACTGTGATAGCAGAATAAAAATCGAGTGAAATGAACTAAACGTTTTCATTGCATTTAAAGATTTTGACAAATATTCTTGAAAATCTTAAGGGTTTAACCCATTAATGTGAAATTTGATGTCCATGGAAGTAGTTAAGAGGCAGCGAGGACTTGAAATCAGGTCGTAGTTGCAGTTATGCTGCTTAGTAGCTGTGTGGCCTCGTCCCTGCTTTGGGCAAGTTATTTACATTTCTGAGCCTGTTTTCCGTAGGTGTAAAATGGGGATGAGAAGGCTTGCACTGTCTTCCTTACAGAGGAGGGGTCAGATGAGAGAAAGGGTGTGAAAATGCTTTGTAATACTTCTTATATGCGTAAGGTATTACTGTCATTACCTATAAACTTAGTATTGAACTGTTTTAAATGTCTTAATATCAGTTTTAAAAAATGCACGTTAGGAATTAGAATGTGTTAGATCTCTTTGAGTTCCAGAATCTTGTGATTCTATTTCATTCTTAGGAAATCCATATGTGGTGTCTACAGTTTTGGACTCTGGAGTTTTTGATTATTTTGGGACAGATGTCAAGTTTATTGAGACTTTGAGCTTCTTTAAAGTATCAGTTCAGAATATTAAAGGAGATTACAAGTTAGGAGTTATGAAAAGAGCTGTTTAGCAAAAAATATTTTATATTTGTCTGCATTATTTAGGACAGACATTGGCAAAATTCAGCATGTAGGCCAAATCTGGCCTGCAGCTTGTATTTTGTATGGCCTATGAACTAAGAATGAAAAATTTTTAAATGGTTGAACAAAATAAAAAGAATATTTCATGATGTTCAAGTTACATGAAGTTCAGATATCAGTGCTCATAAATAAAGTTTTATTGGGGTACAGTCATACTTGTTTATGTATTGTCCGTGGCTGCATTGGCAATACAGCAGCAGAGTTGATTTCTTGCAACAGAGACGGTATGGCCTGCATAGCCCCCAAATTTTATTAGCTGGCCCTTTCCAGGAAAAGTTTGCCAGTCTTTGATGTAGGACTTAAAATTTTTGCTTTACTTAGCACAGAGTTATTGCCTATCATAGCATTATAGGGGTTAAGACCCCTGGAAAGGTACCAATTTTTGCTTTGGAGTCAGGTAGACTTGTATTTGAGTACCAGCTGTGATATAAACTTTGATCCTGGACAAACAAATTAACATCTTGGTGTTCAGGTACCTCCTTTGTAATCAGAGAGTATAGAATCTGTCTTAGAAGGTTGTGGTGATGATTAAATGAAATGTTACATGTCAAAGCTTAATACGATTTAGGCATACAGTAAGTACTTAGTAAGTTATACATGACAGTGATCATAAATTCTAGTGTAAACAATAAGCCTAAAATATTGCACATCACCTTGCCCCAGTATTGTAGAATTGTTCTCCTGAGTGGTATGCTACTTGGTATGGAATTTTCTCCTTTACTGAAACAATTAGTTCAGTTACCAGCTGATAATTGGAATAGCTTGAGAAGTTTCCCATATGTTGTACTGTATTTTTATTAATCACTTGCTTATTTAGATGATTAAGAATGGGTGAAAAGGTAATTCTGCTCTGTTTTTCAGAGATCCTGGTTCTTGATAATTTCTTGGTATTAATGTATGTTTGCAAGCTGAATTTAAATACCAGTTCTCTGTTGGTTTTGGTGTTTCCTGTTTTTATTTTTTTGAGAAAGATATTTGAGAAAAAAATTAAATAAGGCCAAGGTTAGATAACTTTTTTAATGTATTTGACACTCTGAGTCTTCCTTATGATTTGCATTAGCATCTCTCTAATATCCTCTTCAGAATTGGAATAATAAAACTTAATTTTTTTCCCTAAAGATAGACCTAGTGTACTATCTAGAAGCTTCGATGTTAAGCTGCTTTCTGAAGTATTTGGTTTAAATTATCTTACAATTGACAAATTGGATGTGCTTCCCAACTTCAGGTGCTGGTTTATTTAACATTAATCCTAAACTAAGAGTGAGCAAATAAACAGAGGCCATTGTTCTGACTGAGTCAAACAGAACAGAATTGGGGCCAGTGTGACCCCTGCCATCCTACAAATTGTGCAGTTTTACACCTTGGATGTTGCTTACATGCAGTGGGATGATCCAAGGGAGACATGGGAGGGCACTCATGCTGTCCCCATTCTGTCCTTGGTGGGGCAGAGGGCCTTTCATCAAACTGTAGAGCTGCAGCCCCTGGAAAACTACACTGCTGGGTTCTAATTGTAGCACCTCAAAAACAGTAGAGGCCTAAAGAAGACCCACGTGGAGACAGTATTCTCTTTTGAGGTTAAAACATATAAACAACAAAACCAACCAGAGATTTCCTCTTTGAAGAGATGCAGGTTGAGAGGGAATATTCCCCATGGTAGCAAAACGTAAAGATTTGGTAAAATAGGTGTTTATAGTTTCATAGTATACCTGGACAAGGGGACTTCCTTGGTATTTAAAGGAGATTGTTTTAGGAAGGTAAAAGGAAGTGAGAAACAAGGTGTTTGGTCTAATTTCTCATAAGAAATTTATGAATCAGAATGTTCAGAGTGGAAGTAGAATTCTGATTTTCAGGGAGATCCTATTATTTGGCTTATGATCATATATTCATTTACTACTTTATTTTATGCCATGGATCATAGTATACATTAGTATTGGAGGCTGTGGAGATGGAAAGCACTGAGTGGAAAAGCATACGTGACCCATGTGGTATGATATGTTTACGTTGTCTCTGTTAGGAACGATAGACACCACGCTCTGGGGAAGAATTCTAAAATAAATATTCCATTCATTTTCCCTTAAAATAGTAAAATTTTTATTATCTGGGGTTCAGCCTTGTGGTCTTGGGCAGGCCATTTGATTGCATTGTTTTTATTCCCTTGTGTGTAGGATGGAAACAGTAATTCCTGTTCCTCTTTTTATTGGAGAGGTATATGGTAAAAGGACTCAAGATGAGTAGTATTTTCAACAGTTTTGAAGAACATATTATGTGTACTTTATAAATTACCTAGTATATTAAGGACAGACAAAGGAGATTTTTGTTTAACAGAAAGGAGATTTGAACTTGAAGTCAGGACCTGGGTTCTTGTCTTGGCTCTGCTGTAAATAATCTGTGACTTTGGACGAGTAATTCATCTCTCTAAACCTCATTTTCCTTATATGTAAAATGAGGGGTCAGACTACAGGTCTCTAAGATCCTTTCTTGCTCCAAAATTCCATGATTCTCTGATTTTTTTTTTTTTTTTTTTAAAGTAGGGACCATCCTCTTGCACTTGCCCAGTTTCCATTGACCTTCTACCTGAGGAGAACCTGAAATCCAGTGGTCTTCCGGATTCGGTAACAATCCTGGCTCCGGTAGGATGCAGGAAACCAAATCTCTTTTATCAGTGAACTGAAGTATCCATTCAGTACAAGTGAGTATTTTGTACCATGCTAAATGCAGTGGAAGATAGATATGAAAGAAGGTGGCATTGAGTCTCTGCCCTTAGGAAGTGTTCATTCCACTGGGGAGATAAACTATATTATGAAAAAGAATATCTATAAAAGAGTAGACAAGGGGACAGTGGGATGATCCCTGATCTGGCAGTTCGAGGACTTGGGTGTACTATGGGAGAGGATACTTTGTGGCTTTATGGCCTTGTGGCCTTGAACATTTGTAACATGAGCTTTGTAGACTGTCTCCAGCTCTGAAATTTGGTCATATTCTCTTTGACAGAGAGGCAGCATCTTTGAATCAGCCTGTTAGGAGACAGCTCACGTGAGAACTGCTCAATCCAGGCCAGATTTTTGTGCTCAGTTTGCATAATTGCTTGATTTACTGGCTAGAAGGAAAGGGTTACTTTAATTTGCTGGAAATGCATTCAAGGGGCAACTTTTCTTCTGGAAAAGTCAAGCGTGTGAGAAGTGACAGGAGACCAAAGTGTCCCTGCTTCTGGGTCAATAACTCTGAGCCCTGGATCTCATTCATTTTTCCCTTCTTAGGGCTTTCACTCCTGCCATTATTTTTTTCCTTGAATTATCATTCTCTCCTTACTGGATCGTCTCTCTTAGTATGCAGACATGCCTTATATTACTCGCAGCAGTGATGATTAACTGTTCACCAAATGCCATTCTCTGCAGCTTCATTTCGGTAATAGGGCCCTCAGGTTTGCTCTGGCACATGGATGCCCAACTAGACTACATTTCCTAGCCTCCCTCTTACAGCTCGATGTGACCACATGATGAACTTTGGGTAAATGGATATGACCAGAAGTGATGTGAGTGATTTCTGTGTCATGGCCTTAGAAAGGAACGCAGGTTGCTTTCTGCTTCCTCTTCCTTTCTGCCAGGAGAATGTAGTGCTGGTGCATGTTATTCAACCTTGCTGGTGAGAGCAGCACTTTAGGGGGGATGGATCGGTAAGATGGATCCTCGCATGGTCTCGTGGAGCAGAGCCGCCGTACTACTGCTCATTTATCTCTGGGTGGTTAAGTGAGAAGGGAATACAGTTTTGACTTGTGTGTGGAGCCCCTAATACCTTAACTGAATAAATCACCTCTGTTAAACCAGCCTCTCCTCCACCTTATGTTTCCCTTCAGCTGTTGCCCAGTTTCTTTGTTCCCGTTTGCAACAGGAGAGGTTTATGTTTGCTGTGTCTACTTCCTTACCACTGATTCTCTCTTTAGCCTGATCCGTTTGAGCTCCTGTTTCTGCACTCACTGACATTGTTTTTAATCGAGGCTGCAACGACCTGTGTCTTGTCAAAGCCAGTGATCAGCAGTGTCTATGTCTTATTGACCTCTCATCAGCATTTCACATTGGCCAACCACTTTCTCTGACCTCGTAGCTACTCATTCTCTGTCTTTTTGCAGCTTATCTGTACCCACCCCCCAGTCTAAAATTTGGAGTGTCCCTGGGCTTGCCTCGTGTGATTTCATCCATTTTCATGGTTTCAGATACCATTTATATGCTGAGGGAGCTCAGATTCCTTTTTTTTTCCCCTTGAGCTCTAGACTCATCTAACGCCATTCCTCCACTTGGATGTCTAATAGACACCTCAAATGTAACATGAACAAAGCAGAACTATGAGTTACTCTTTCTTTCATTTGCTCTTCCCTCCACCTTTCCGAAGTCTTCATCTTCTCAAGTGAAGTGACACCACTGTCTACCCAGTTGTGCAGGCCAAAACCCCTGGGGTTATCCTCCATTTTTTTCTTCTCATCTCATATTAAAGTCCCGTCAGCTCCACCTTCAGAATACAAACTGGACGTGACTACGTTTTTTAATAGTTTTTTCACTGTTAACACCTAGGCTGGCAGCCTTTCTCCTCTGGAAAACTGCCAGCAGACTTCCCTGCCTCTACTCTTGCCCTTATTTTCCTCACCTGTCCTATAACAGGAGCCAAAAATAATGTTAAATGTTAATCAGATTGTATCACCTGTTTACTGGCTTTCCAATACACTTAACACTAAAACTAAAACTTAAAGGTTTATTATGGAAACAAAATCTCCACTGTGGCCACTTAGGAGGCCCTGTATCAGCGGTTTTTAGTTGGGGAAGATCTTGCCCTTAGGGGACAGTTGGCAGTGTCTGGCTGTCAGGCCGGGGGGACGGGTGGCAGGGGGAGTGTGCTGCTGGCATCCAGTGGGTAGAAGCCCGGGATGCGGAGCATCCTGCAGTGCACAGGACAGCCCCAACCGCGACGAACACTGTCGTCCAGCATGTCTGCAGGGCGCGGTCTGGCTCCTTGCTTCCTCGCCAACCTCGTCTTTCTCTGTCTTCTCCTTTGTTCACGGGGCTGCAATCACAATGATGTGATTCTTCTTGTTTTTCCTTAATAGACTTTTTTTTTTTTGAGCACCTTTAGGCTCACAGCAAAATCGAGCAGAGGGTACAGGTATTTCCCGCATCCTGCCGGCCCTCACACACACAGCCTTCTCCACTGCCAGCGTTCCCCACCAGAGCGGGACGTTAGCTACAACTGATGGAGCTGTGACAGCACACCATCACCACCCAAAGTCCGCAGTTCTATTAGGGTTCATTCTTGGTGTTGTACATTCTGTGGGTTTGGACAGATTTATAATGACATACATCCACCATTATAGTGTCACACAGAGTGGTTTTCACTGCCCTGAAAACCCCCTGTGCTCCGCCTGTTCATCCCTCACCTCCCCCCACTCCCAACCCTTGGCTACTCATGATCTGTTTAATGACTCCATAGTTTTTTGCCGTTTCCACAGTGTCTTATAGTTGGAACCGTACAGTATGTAGCTTTTGCAGATTGGCTGCTTTCACTTAGTAATGTGTATCTAAGTTTCTTCCATGTCTTTTCATGGTTTGATAGCTCATTTCTTTTTAGCACTGAATAATATTCCATTGTCTGAATGTACCACAGTTTATCCATTCACCTGCTAAAGGACATCTTGGTTGCTTCCAGGTTTCGGCAGTTATGAATAAAATTGCTGTAAACAATCCGTGTGCAGTTTTTTTGTGGACATGTTTTCAACTCCTTCGGGTAAATACCAAGGACTGTGATCGTGGGGTTGTATGGTAAACGTATGTTTTGTTTTATAAGAAACTGCCAAACTGTGTTCCGAAGTGGCTGCATTGCCACCAGCAGTGAATGAGAGTTCCTTTTGTCCCACATCCTTGCTGGCACTTGGTGGTGTGAGCTTTCTGGATTTAGGCCATTCTAATAGGTGTATAGTGGATGATGCTCTTTTTTTATCTCTTGAAGAAGCTAAGCATGTACCTTTTCAGGGATTTACAGTTGCTGTTCCTTTTGCTTGGAATGTACTTCCTTCAGATCTTTGTGTGACTGCCTTCTCCTACCCAGAGAGGCCTTTGTGATTACTGTGTACATGCAGTACTGCAGTCTTTCTCTTCTATATTACCCCATTTTATTTTCTTCATTTTAGTTTATTTATTTGCTTATGTTTTACATTTATAATCCCTTTCTCTGCAAGCTGTTTGAGGGGCACGGGCTCTGTCTAGATATGTACTGTATCCCTAGCTTTCCTATTAAAACATATTTGTTGATGCCAGAGAGGTGCCATCCATCGTGGGGATGGGAAGACAAGGTTTTCAGTGATGATGATAAATCAGAGCATCCTGAGAGCAGCAGGGAAGGTTATGATTTTCCAGAGGATGGAAAAAATCCCTTGAGACAAGGCTGCTTTAGTCTTAAGTAAGTAATTTTGTAGAATGGAGGAATTTACCTCGATTTTTGTGAGGACGCACATGACAAGAGTAAGCTGACAGCAGGGACAGAGAAAGGTTACTTCAGGGTTTAACTTCCATTTTGCCTTGTGTCTCATACCACTTGTCTCTGCATATAGAGCTACACGTTCATACTGCATTTATATAGGCCTTCTGGTTATACGTAGTTTTACCTTTTCCCAGTATCAGAGTTTCTTCTGCATTTTCCTTGGAAGAGAAGCACATACCCTCTGCTTCTGTATTTTCAGTGACTGAAAACTCAGTTACTCACCTGACAGCCCTATTCTTTTTTTTTTTTTTTATTGAGGTATATAGTTGATTTACAGTGTTGTGTTAATTACTGCTGTAGAGCAAATTGGCTCAATTATACATATATATACACATTCTTTTTCATATTCTTTTCCATTACGCTTTATCACAGGATATTGAATATAGTTCCCTGTGCTATGCAGTAGGACCTTGTTGTTGCCCAGTTCTTTTTAAAAGTTCTTATTTTTAAAAATTCCTCATTATATTAGAGTGGAATGTACCTGCCTGCATTTCCGACACCACACAGATCTGCTCTGTTTTTCACATGATGGCCTTCAGCTGTCATGGAAAAATGGCTGGTTCTTTGATCTTCCCACCAACTTTTTCTCTTTCCAGGCTAAATATACTTATTTTCTTCAACTGTTCCTCATATGCCTAAGATTTTTAGCTCCTTTTCCAGGAGCTATTTACAAGTTATTAATCAAGCTAAGTGATACAGATGTTCCATTGCCTACCTTAACAAAGAAAACTTCATAATGACCTAACTCAGGGTCAAACAGGGAATTCTCAGATTCCTCCGAGTTCTGCTCCAGAACATGGTAAAGGGCAAAGACCCAGCCTTCAACCCAAGATTCCATTCTCCCTCCAGGTTCCTTGCATGAGGGACTTTTTGCATGTGCACATATGTGGACACTTGAATCCGTGCATCCCCGTTCACCTTTCAGACAGCAGCTCTTTGATCATCCCTTGGACCCAGCGATGTAAATACCAATGGTGGGGTCATCTGCCGTTGGGAGGATCAACTCACTCAGGGAAGAGACCTGAGCAAAGCCTAGAAGTAGCCAGGAAGTTCTGGGGTCCTGGCAAAATGAGGGCTGGGTGTGTAGGCTGCAGTTGGGCATACCTTTTAGGTCCTGAGATCAGCTGGCCCCATGCATGGTCAAGGGTGTGGTCAGAGGGAGGCCAGTGCATGGCCCTTCAGAGATCCAGGCCTAGGACAGGGGTTTATTGCTTAGGTCCAAGGTATTACTGTTCTGTCATCGTCAGACTCTACTCTTGATTCTGTTTCCCAGAGCCAGTTATTGTGGAAAAAGTTAAATTCCCTCTTACAAGTGTTCCAAATTAGACATCGCATTTTACTTTGAGCTTCCTAACGAGTGTGCCAGACAGCACTCTGAATGTGTTACAGATAGGGCAGAAATACTGATGTCCTTATTCCTCAGAGAGGATTATCAGTGACAGAGTGGCAAGAGCTTCTGCTGATCACTGTTGGCCAGCAGCAGCATGGCTTGCTTACTGCCGTGTGCCTGTATCTGTACTGTCATTTTCTGTATGTGTCCTAAGTGCAAAAGGCTGAGAAACCCTGCTCTAGACTGCTGTGTGGTGACTGTGCAGGTCTCATGGTATAACGTGTTTACATACAGCTTTGAGAGCATTTTTATCAACATTAATATTTGGTCCACCTGATGATGTTGGAGGTGTCAAGGTAGGTTTGTGCCCTTCTTATTAATGAGGATATAGGTCCAGGTTAAGTGGCTTAATCTAGCTACACATTCTCACTCAAGTAGGGCAGTCGAAACTAGAACTCCATTCTTCTGACTCTTATTCTGGTGTATTCTCTCTACTAACCCAAATTCTTTTTCTTGTACTTTTTTTGGACAGCCTATCACTTCTGGTTCATTTAGGGCATGCAGGCAATTACATTTTTTAGAGTTTTTCTGTCCCAACTTCTGTTATGTTGTTTCCCTTTATTGTTACTTTTTAACCTGAAGACTCAGCTTGACATTTAATCTCTATTAATTGGTATCATTTTTATCAGATTCAAACAATTCATCCAGTGTCTTGCAACTTAATTGTATGTTACGCATTTTGATAGCTCTCTTCCCTAAAGTAGTGTCCTATTTAGTTGTTACAGTGACGTTTGTCTGAAATGGTCACCCTGCAGTGTTTATAAAAGGTTAGATTACGTTAAAGCAGGAAAATGTGCAATACGTTTTAGAAATCTTTCTTTCCTAAACCAGTTATGATTAAAAAAAGTTCTGGCATGTACGTGTAAATTCACTTCCCTTTTTATTTAGTGCCCTTTTTTTTAAAAAATTAATTTATTTATTTTATTTATGGCTGTGTTGGGACTTCGTTTCTCTGCGAGGGCTCTCTCTACTTGTGGCAAGCGGGGGCCACTCTTCATCGCGGTGCGCGGGCCTCTCACTGTCGCGGCCTCTCTTGTTGCGGAGCACAGGCTCCAGACGCGCAGGCTCAGTAATTGTGGCTCACAGGCCCAGTTGCTCTGCGGCATGTGGGATCTTCCCAGACCAGGGCTCGAACCCCTGTCCCCTGCGTCGGCAGGCAGATTCTCAACCACTGCGCCACCAGCGAAGCCCAAGTGCCCATTTTGTATTGATCTTTACAAAAGTTATTTTATTTAAACCTCAGTAACCTCACTTACTCATGTTACCTAAGTGCTGGATTGATTCATAATTCAAATCTAGGTCTGTTTAACCTCAAAGTACCTGTGCTTTTCCCCAGTACTAGTCTATAAATAATGTGAAATGATTTCTAAACATTTAACTTGAGCTGAGAAAGGGATGTTTCCCAGATTTATATTCTTACATTTGGAATAAGTAATTCTCTGTTACTTATGCACAGGACAGGCCCCCTCACCGCACCACCCCCCCCCCCCCCCCCCCCCCCCGGCCCTCTCATTATCTGGTCTAAATGTCAGTAGTGCCAAGTTGAGAAACCCTGCTCTAAAGGTTTTAAGTAGTCAAGGTTTTACTTTGAATATGTGTGTGTGTATTTAGCCAACAGCATCATGGTGATAGGTGCTAGAATGGATCAGAGATAGTTTCTCCTACTCCCTGCTTGGGAACAGGTTGTCAGTGACATTAGAGCATGATGTTTTTATTCATTTCAGTTCTGTGTTGCTTCTAGAGAACCTGGGATTTAATGCTAAAGGCTTTCTGAGTTAGAAAAGGTTAGGCTTTTTATGTTATAATACTTATGTTTGTTAGAACTTTTGATGGGTAAAAACGTGAAATATGTGAAACTTAGCTGGCATTTTGGTATTGATCTGCTAACCAACATAACTTCTATGAGAAGTTGTATTTATTGGTTAAAAGCACAGATTTGAAGGGATGGTTGCTTAGCATTCTAACACCAGTTCTCTTTTCCCTTGTTTTTGAGTTGCAAGGCATGACTGGAACATCACTGTAGCACCTTTCTCAATTTCTTTACGTTAATTTTCCCAGACTTGATTTTGTGTCCCTTTGTTCTAGATTGCTATACCTACCTCCTTAAAGTAAAGTTTAATTCTGTTTACTCTACCTGATCAAGAACCATCAGAGGTTCTGTATTCCTGTTACACTAATTAAATGCTCTTGCTACTACACGTACTAAACTCTTGCTTTGATTTTCAAAGAAAACTTTTTTTTTTTTTTAATAACCCTCAATTCACGATTCAGTGTCACTAAATGATACATATCTGTCTTTTTAATACTATCAGTAGCTGCTGTTACTGCTAACATTTATTTATTATTGATATGCCAGAAACTATTCTAAGCCCCTTACATGTATTATCTGGTTTATTATCACAATTGCCCCATGAGGTAGTTACTCATACTATTTTTTTTTATTGTGGTAAAATTTACATAACAAAATTTACTATCTTAACCATTTTTAGGTGTCCAGTAGTTTTAAATATATTCACATTGTTGTGAAACAGATCTCCAGAACTTTTCCATCCTGCAAAACTAACACTCTGTGCCAATTAAACATCTCATTTCTTCCTCCCTGCAGCCCCTGGTACCCACCATTCTACTTTCTGTTTTTATGAATTTGACTACTTTAGGTACCTCATATAAACGGAATCATACAGTGTTTGTCTTTTTGTGACTGACTTATTTCACTTAACATAATGTCCTCAAGGTTCAACCATGTTGTAGCATGTGACAAGATTTCCTTCCATTTTAAGGCCGAATAATATTCCATTGTATGTATATATCACATTTTATTCATCTCTTCATCCATTGAGGGACACTTGGGTTGCTTCTGTCTCTTGGCTATTGTGAATAGTGCTGCTGTGAACATGGATGCAAGTAGTTCTTTGAGATCTTGCTTTCAGTTGTTTTGTATGTATACCCAGGAGTAAAATTTCTGGGTCATATGGTAATTCTGTTCTTAACTTTTTGAGGAACTACCATAATGTTTTCGACCCCAGCTGTACCATTTCACATTCCCACCAACAGTGCACAAGGGTTCTTATTTCTCCACATCCTCATGAACATTTGTAATTCTCTGTTTTTTTTTTTTCCTTGTACCATCCTTATGGATGTGAAGTGATATCTCATTGTGGTTTTGATTTGCATTGGCTTAGTGGTAGTGATGTTGAGCATTATTTTCAGAAGTTTGTTGTCAATTTTCATACCATCTTTGGATAAATGTCTATTCAAGTTCTTTGTCCATTTTAAATTTTTATTTTTTTGGCCGCGCCATGCGGCTTGTCGGATCTTAGTGCCCCGACCAGGGATCGAATGCCCCCTGCAGTGGAAGTGCAGAGTCTTAACCACCGGACCGCTAGGGAAGTCCCTGTCCATTTTTTTAAAATCAGATTTTTTGTTGTTGTTGACTTGTTGGAGTTCTTTATATATTCTGGATACCAATCTCTTACCAGATATGTGGTTTCAAATATTTTCTTCCATTCTGTGGGTGGCCTTTTCACTCTGTCGATGGTGTCCTGTGATGCACAACAGTGTTTAATTTTGATGAAGTCCAGCTTATCTATTTTGTCTTTTGTTGCCTGTGCTTTTGGTGTCATATCCAAGAAATCATTGCCAAATCCAGTGTCCTGAGGTTTTTCCCTTACGTTTTCTTCTAAGAGTTTTATAGTTTTAGCTCTTTTATTTGGATCTTTACTCCAGTTTGAGTTAAATTTTCTGTATCTTATAAGGGTCCAATTTTTTTTTTTTTTTTTGCATGTGGATATCCAGTTTTCCCCAATACCATTGTTGAAAAGACTATCCTTTTTCAATTGAATGGTCTTGGTACCCTTGTTGAAAATCATTTGCCCATATATGCAAGTACTCCTACTGATTTTATAGATGAGGTGATTGATATTGAGATGTGACTGATAGATAATACTAATACATTAAAAAAAAGAATTAGTTTACCACAAAGTAATTTATATTTGGTACAGTAAGATGAAGGAGGTTTGTAGGGTCGTGAGGTCTTTTTTTGTGTTGTAGGCTTCGCCCAGGAAAATTAAGTGTCAGTAACCCGGTTACTGTGTTTGCACCCCAGTTCTGATAGGTTGCCAACTCCATGCACTAAGTCAGTGATTTTTTCAAACTTTTCTAGCAACAAAACCCTTTTTTTTTTTCCTCCCTCAAACAAAATCATAGGTGGACCTCCAGGGTTTTAGTGATAATTAGTATTTTGTTATTATATATTCATCTAAAACAATCAGTGTATAATATTTACCTATTTTTGCTGATTATTATAACACGAATTCATGCATTTGTGGTTTCCACTGTGTTGAAAACGTGCATATTATGGTTTTAAAATTTCTGCCTGTTACCGTTTTAAGCATAGGGAATGATGTATGGGAACACCTTCAAATCGAATGTTTGCAAAACATCTGAAGCTCTTCCATGGATGTCAGTGTGAAAAATACTAGCTTATCTAGGTATCTTTGAGGTTCAACTTGTGATTATGGAGAACCATTTTTCTCTATGCAAAGTTGGCTAGAGAGTTAATATGAGAAAGTCTTGACTTCTTTAGTGCTGAGATGCAGGGCTAATTTAATAGCCTAACAGCTGGCTCAGACCGACTTCTTTTCATTTTTATACTCAGGATCGAAGGGTTAGTGCCAAAAGATATCTTTTTTCTGTGTGTCCTACGGTGGTTTAAACTTAAGGTCAATTCAGATCTTGTATTTTAAGATACTGACATTGATAAGGATACCAGAATTTGTGTAGCTAGTTGTAAGAATTTTATTCTTTGAGATTTGATTTTAAGTATGTCAGCAGCATTTGTTAAGTTTGGAAGATAGTAATTTTGGGTTTCAGCATTCTTATTAGATAAAGTAAGGTCTTCAAAAAACGAATCACTCTTTTTTTAAAAAGTTCTTTTTCCTAATGGAGTGTCTCCCATGAATTAACTGTATGTATAATGAAATATACTCTTTTCTAAAGCTGTAATCATTACTTAGTCACTGTGCAATGGCATTAAGTAATTTTGCAGAGCCCAAGATGCTTGAAAATTGGTATAGCTGGTGATATTTTAAATTTAGCAACAATAAAAAATAGTCCTATTCAGGCTATATAATACAAGTGTTGGAAAAGGTTTTGTTTGATTTCTTTCATACTCTTTTTTTTTTAGAGCTTTCGCAGCCCCCAGCTTTATTGAAATATTGTTGACATGTAACGTAAAAGTTTAAGATGTACAAGCTGATAATTGGATACAGTATATATTGCAAAATGATTACCACAGTAAGATTAGTTAATATCTCCATCCCCACAGGCTATTACCTTTTTTTTTTTTTTTGGTGTGGTGATAACATTTAAGATCTACTCTCAATATCTTTCAAGTGTATAATAACAGTATTGTTAAATGTAATCACCATGCTGTACATTAGATCCCCAGAAAACATATTCATTTTATAGCTGGGTGTTTGTACCCTTTGACCAACATCTCTCAGTTTCCTCCACCCCAGCCCCTGGCAACCACCATCCTACTCTCTATTTCTATGAATTCAGCTTTTTTTTGGTTCCACATATAAGTGAGAACATACAGTATTTGTCAGGGTCCATTCATATTGTTACATATTGTTTCCTTCTTTTTTTTTCTTGGCTGAATAATATTCTGTTGTATGTATACCACATTTTCTTTATTCATTCATCCCTTGATGGACACTTAGCTTCTTCCCATGTCTTGGCTATTGTGAATAGTGCTGCTCTTCAAGATAGTGATTTCATTTCCTTTGGATATACACCCAAAAGTGGGATGGCTGGATCAGGTGGGAGTTCTGTTTTTAACTTTTTAAGAAATCTCCATATTGTTTTCTATCATGGCTGTACCAAATGACATTCCACCAACAGTGCACAAGGGCTCCTTTTTCTTTACATCTTTGCCAACACTTATTGTCTCTTGTCTTTTTGAGGACAGCCATTCTAACAGGTGTGAGGTGATATTTCATTGTGGTTTTGATTTGCATTTTCCTGATGATTAGTGATGTTGAGCACCTTTTCATGTACCTGTTGGCCACTTGTTTGTCTTCTTTGGAAAAATGTCTGTTCAGTCCTCTGCCCATTTTTTAATCAGATTTAAAAAAATGCTGTTTTTCTTTTTTGGTGTATTTAAAAGGTAGTGTTTAATAATTGACTTTGTTGTTGATACATTTGGGAAAACAAACAGGTTCCCATATGCATGTTCAACTGTTCTCTCTTGTAGGGATACATTCTGACCTGATGTTTTAAAAACTTCCCTAATTGTGTAAACTGTATTTTGAAATGGTTTTATAATAGTAGATTTAGCCAGATTTTACAGCTCTTTATTTGTAAATTTGGTTAAACTAATAACTCAGCATTCATTCAGTAGATATTTACTACCTACCTATTAGAAGTGGATTTGTAGGGGATTAAAAAGTAGGGATTTTCTTTTGCTATCTATATTGTTAGAAATTAAAAAAAATAAGACAGCTAGAATAGTATTAAGTATAGTACAGTATAAACTTTTTTAGAAATTGAAGAAAAATTAAAAGCTCAAAAGGTATATTTTAATTCTATTTAGTTTTTGTGGCATGCTCAATTTATTCTGTCATAAGTAAATATTATTTGTGAACATTTTGTTAGATTTCCATATTTTCTCTTAATTTGTGTGTGAAAGGCAGACATTTCCCTGTTTCTTTTTTAAGTAAATAAATATTTATTTATTTATTTTTGGCTGCGTTGGGTCTTTGTTGCTGCACGCGGGCTTTCTCTAGTTGTGGTGAGCGGGGGCTGCTCTTCGTTGCGGTGCGCGGGCTTCTCATTGCGGCGGCTTCTCTTGTTGTGGAGCACGGGCTCTAGGCGTGCGGGCTTCAGTAGTTGTGGCTCACGGGCTCAGTAGTTGTGGCTCGCAGGCTCTAGAGCGCAGGCTCAGTAGTTGTGGCTCGCGGGCTTAACTGCTCCGTGGCATGTGGGATCTTCCCGGACCAGGGCTCGAACCCGTGTCCCCTGCATTGGAAGGCGGATTCTTAACCACTGCACCACTAGGGAAGTCCCCATTTCCCTGTTTATATGAAGCTCCATCTTCACTTATCATATGGTGATACGGCAATGGCTAGCCATAAACATCAATACGTTTAGTTATAAAGATCACCAGAATTTGAATATTTTTTTCTATAGGAATTTCTATATATCATTGCTAGTAGCATATTAATTTCCTGCTAAATAAGATTCTAATATGATCAGTTTGCCCTTTTTTTCTTTGCACCATTAATATTCTAGGAATCATTTTAGATTCCTAGACATGTTTAGAGTCTGTTACTTCGATAAACAGAACAAGTTGCTTATCAGCTCTTTGCTCCTCGTAGGAAGCAGTTCTCATACATTTATTTGCTTAAGAGTATGTCTTGAAAACTATTTGGTGAATTCCTCATTACCTGCTCGCTTAGCATAGGAAGAGGTGGAAACAGAAAAAAATGCTTGGTTTTTACTGGTTTTCTTTCTTTTAGCATTACTGTCTAATCAAAACAGGGGCCTGGGCTTCAGCATATGAAGAACTGAGTTCACGTAACTGGAGCTGATCTGTTTATACGCTAACCTCTTGGAAGGTAGAAAGGGAAGGTCTGAAACAGGAGAAGAGGTTTAGAAAATCCTTTAGCTTAGTCTTAGCTAGATTAGTGATATGAAAAATATTATGATATTCTTAGTGTTTAGGATTAAGGACTTTAGTAGAAGTAGAAAAAAAGAAATGCTTGGTTAAATGAGCTGATAAAGGCCCTAGTGGCTTAGAAGTATTTCTGAGTCACTGAAGTTCATGCAACAAGATCTGGAATAACTTTTCCTTCACTTTAGACCCTCTTCCTTTGTTTAGCCCTGTCCAGAGCCACCTTATACTCCATTTCAGCAATATTGCTGAATTTCTGTGATCTTTGGTATATGCAGTTCATTCTTTTTGCTTCTTTCAGCTGTATTCCTTTCCATTGCATGCTTCTTTACATTAAAAACATTGTGATCTTGGACCCATTTGCTCTGAGGAGTATGGTGTTTAGCACACTGTTGGAGGCTCAGTAAGTTTTCAGAAGTCTTTTCAGCCTTCCAGAGTGTTTGCCTTAGTTAGAAACAGCTCTGGAAAGTTTTCTTTGTGGAGGAAACTGCCTCTTATCTTTGTACTGGCAGAGTCCTTCCAGCATCATGCTTCATTTGATTTGTGTTCATTTAGCAGCTCTGCTGCTAAAACTTTTTTTTTTTTCAAAGATGCTTATGTAATTCCTTTTTGGATTACTTACTGGTTAATTTTTTGGGTAATTATGTTTTGATTAATTATTCAGCTATAATAAAACTATTGTATGAGAATAGATTTTGGAGGTCGCTGTTAGCACATGAAAGTAGTAGGAATTTATTTAAAAATTGGCTTAAATGGACAGTTTTAACAATTAAATATTTGACTTCTATGCTTAAAGAGTTGTTAAAGTATATGCATAAAGGTAAAATTACTTGTATTCTAAATTATATTACTGTATTTATACTATTTTTCAAACATATTCTTTAGACTCTTTTATTTTAAAATAAATTTTATAACTTTGAGATTTCTTATTTAGATGTATTTATTGTCACATTTTAAGAAAGAACTTTTAGATTTACAACTCTGTATAAAAGCCCATAATAAATTTCTTTACTTTTTATCATGTGGGTATGATTTAAAATAGAGAAAGGCAACAAGGATGAGAAAAACCCTGAAAAAGTCTTTAACAAAAGCTTTACTAAATCATGTTATAGGAAGTATGATAATTATGACAAGAAATTGTAAGACCATTACTGTCAGTGATGTTCTTTGTGTTTGGCTAGAATCAACATTCATTTATGCCCAGGTAAATAAGTTATTTTATTTCACAAAAGAGATTTAATAATTTATGGCTGAAGCGTAAATGAAGTACTATGGCCCTTCAGTTAAGTAATGCACATGTAGGCCTCAGATGTAAAATTTCAGTCAGTGTAGTTGTTGCAGCCCATGTCATTGAAGGAATGGGGACAAAAGTTTGTTTGTAACTACCACGGAACTGAGTACAAAGACGCCAGTGACCTTTGAACTTCTGTGGCTGTGCGTCTGAACGAGGAATTGTTTGAGGATGGGAAAAGCTGCCAGTAGACTTGGGATGTGCTTTTCCCGTGCTTTCTATGGAATTGTTGAGTGACTCTCCTCCAGAAAAACAAAAAAGCACAAACCCAAAAAACAAAAAGCTTAATTGGAAGAAATTCTTATTAGTCCCAGAGGAATCGCATGTCCACACAGCTAAATCTAATTAGATATTCATATCCCAAAGTGATAGTCTCCATAAAAATATTGTCTCCACTTACAAAAATGGCAGTGTTAATTACTGCTGTTTTATGCATTGACTAATCTGGTAGATGCTTGTGGTTTCTTCCTCTGCAGTTCTTGTTATCTTCTTCGTAAAAGCTATCCTGCAGCTCTTCTGGTTGAAAAGTCCTTCTGTATCCGGGTCACACTAATTCCTTAGCTTTCTTTTTTACATTGTTTAAAGGTTGGGCATTATTCAGTCAGTGAAACCTATAAATATTTGGCAAATGAATGAGTGGGTTAATAAGTCCACAGGAAAAGTGTTATTTTTTTGTGTGAGAAAGTAGGAATAATGGCATTTGCAGTAGTGTTTTTTTTCCTTTATCCCAAGGTGGTTAATAAAAATCTAGTAATATCTCTCAATATGAGAATACCATAAATGCAGTATCTCTTTTACAAATATAGAGTAGCTCGGCGTTTGAGTCTTGGTTGCATTAGCCAGTGTTCAAACTGGGCTCAGATAACAAGGTTTTATTTCAAGTCTGTTGTCCTTGGAAAGACTAAGGAATCAATACTAGTATTACCATTTCGGTGAAAAGCTGCCTCTGGCTTATGTTGTTGCATATCTCTCACCCATGATTAATAAAGCAGGAAGTTTGTATTTGAAACTAATGCACTGATTCACCATTGAGTAGTGTATGTGCTTTGAGGTAGTTCCTCTTTGCTATCAGTAATGCATTTGTGTATTTTTTTTGTATACTTTTGGGTAGTTCTCTTTCTGATTAGTGGTCAGCACCATGGTTTGGTTTATAGGTTATGATATATGTGGTCATATTGCTTAACCGGGGCCATTGGGATTGAGTCTCTGACTTTAGGAGGAGCTTTGTCTCTGTGAGTGGTAAGAGTTAAGGTGGGAAAAATGAGTATGGTAGTTATGATAACTCTTCTAAATGTCTTTATGTATTATGTATGTCTTTATGTCTTTATATATTAAAATCCTGATTTACCAGAAGTTTAACATAAATTCTTAACTTATTGCTACTTGGAGAATTTTGTTCATCACACTCTTATGGAAAGTTACTTAGGAGGTTTAGCCTTGAGTCTTGATTTATCAGCTACTGTTATGAAATATAACAATTTTTAAAAATAAATGTATTTATTTTATTTTATTTATTTCTGGCTGTGTTGGGTCTTCATTGCTGCGTGCGGGTTTTCTCTCGTTCCGGCGAGCGAGGGCTACTCTTCATTGTGGTGCACGGGCCTCTCATTGCGGTGTCTTCTCTTGTTGCGGAGCACGGGCTCTAGGCGCGTGGGTTTCAGTAGTTGTGGCACGCGGGCTCAGTAGTCATGGCTCGCGGGCTCTAGAGCGCAGGCTCAGTAGTTGTGACGCAAGGGCTTAGTTGCTCTGCGGCATGTGGGATCTTTCCAGACCAAGGCTCGAACCCGTGTTCCTGGCATTGGCAGGCGGATTCTTAACCACTGCGCCACGAGGGAAGCCGGAAATATAACAATTTGCTGGCAGAAGTTTTTCAGACTCTTGTTAGGCCTGTTTAAATTGCCTAAGATGAGCACGGCCTCCAAATGTTTGTTATCCTGGAGACCAGCTCCTCTGGAGGCAGAGATGTAGCGCGGAGAAGACTGTGGCTGAGACCCGAAGGAAGGGAGGTGAAGAGTGGGCGCTAGGAGACGGGCGGGCCTGAAAAGAGAGCAGAGGAGGTACAGACAGCTGCAGATGAGAGCCTCTCAGATCCCAGCTAAAGGAAACAGGAGAAACTGGAGGCATCCTGTAGAGGAGAAAATCCTTAAATGTTTTGAAGATTACAAAAAATTAAATTCAGCTTCCTTGGGTTAATTGATGTATATCTTTTATTCAGTTTTGCTTTGTTTTAAAGTCTTTCCTGTGATATGTATTGAACTTAGTTTAAACTTTAATGTGATAGTTGTTTAAGAGAGAACAAGCAAACCTTTGCACAAAATAGAGAATATATTTGACAGACTGCTCGAAAATTGCGACGTAACATTTAGTGAATTGAATATTCCCCTTTAAAAATCTTCCAGTAAATGTATTGTTACTGATTTGGATGAATATAATTTTTTGAATAGTGTACTTTATTTTATTAAAATGGATGGTTTATTCAGGGGAAGGATAAAGAGGAGGACTAAAGAATATGGGAAATACTGGTTGAATATAGCATTATTCACATCTGTTAAATCGAGAGGACATGTTTGAGTTCTGATAACTGTATTTCAGCAGAAAAGTGCCATGTTACTTTATGAGATGGCAGAGGCTAACTAAAGTTAATTTGGTTGAATGGTGAATAATGCTTTAGGTCAGAAAAGGGCAGAATGAGAATTCACTGTTCATTCTGAAAAAATTTGTCAGGAAATAAATAGTATCTTTAGAATTTAAGAAGTTCTGTTTTGTTTTTTTTTTTTTTTTTTCAGATTCGTTATTACTACATCTAAGAACTGGGTATTTTAGAAAACGTCATTCAACTTTTTTGTAATTTCCGGTTTAAAAGATTAAAATTGAAATATGAAAGGAAAACAATCTGGACATTGAGCTTTAGCTGCTAGCTGGAGAAATGGTGGGTGTGCCTGGCCTTGTGATGTTACAGGGCCTGAACTTTTAGATTTCTTCCTGTGGGAAATAGTGTGAAAAATGCTTTGGAAAAATAGTTGCCAGAGTTGTACCACAGAACATTGCCTCTAGTGCCATGAGCCACAGACTTGTAAATTGCTAGATTAAAAAAATATATCCAGTATTAGTAAAGACATCAAGTACTCATCATAGCTATGGCAGAGATTTCTCATTGCCTATCTGATATCCATTTCCCTATGTTTCCTTTCTAATAGAACTTAAAGTTTTGCTAGAAGCAGAAGTAGGCCTAGCTAAAAAAACTATACATTTCTTAGCCTCCTTTCCAGCCCGAGCAGCCACGTAACATAGTTCCGGTCAGTGAGATGTAGGCAGAAATTTCTGGATGAAGTTCTTTTGAAAGCCCTTTTACCTGTTTTTTTTTCCTCCTGCGTAGAAATCAGACCATGCCTGGGGCTAGACCAGTATTCTAGAGGCCTTTAGAGGAAAGCCAGGAGATTTACAGAGATCTTCCCCCATGTATTCCTGAGCTGCCAAACCAGTGTCAGCAAGTGCCTCTGTGCACTTCCATTTGATGAGAAGAGTAAACCCCTGTCTTGCTTAAACCAGTATAATTTAGGCTTCCTGTTACATGCATCAGAACATTATTCCTAACTGATATAATTATTTACATGCCCGTTATGATCTGCTTCCTGGAGATTTGGAATCGTCTCATTATAATTTAACAAGGGATTTTATCTAACTTCAAATCCGGAAGACCTTGGGAGTTTTGGAATTATTTCTGTCTTTTAGACTTGATTGGACCAGCTGGATATCCAGCTGGATGGATATTGGTTACCAAGGAGGTCTGAGGAAATGTGAGGAAGTATTCATAAATAGTCTAGCATCTCCCACTGTCACTTCATCCTCTCTTTCATTTTAGTTCCTGGCTTCATCTGGCTACATAATCTATAGTGAAACTATTGGAGCTCCCTCTGAATGGAGAGGATTTCAGGTAGTTATAGCACAGTCAGGAATCTGACTGATGACCTGATCTCCCTCCATACCAAGGTTAACTGTGGAGACCGTTTCCCTTTTAAAAAAAAACTTATTCAGGTGTAATGTACATACGGGGAAAGTACACAGATCATACATGTACAACCTTATGACTTTTCACAAACTGAACATATCTGTGTAACCAGCATCTTGATCAAGAAACAAAGAAGTTCCTCTGTTGCCCTCGTGGATTATCAGTGTCCTTCTAACAGCATACATTAGTTTTTACCTGTATTTGTATTGTATATACATGGAATCATACAGAATGTACTCTTTTGTGTCTGGCTTCTTTTGCTCAGCATTTCTGTGAGATTTGTCCATATTGTTATATATAATTATAGGTCATTCATTCTCATTGCTGTGTAGCATTCCATTGTGTGACTATATCCCAGCTTATTTATCTCATCAACTGTTGGTGGGCACTTGGGGTGTTTCCAGTCTTGACTTATGAATACTGCTGCTAAGAACATTCTTTTGGTGAACATATGTAAGTATTCTGTTGGGTATGTACTTTGGAATGGAATTGCTGGATCATAGGGTATCAGTGCTGAGAGTTTTAGCTCCTCTGCCTTCTCATTAGCACTTGATTTGTCATTGCTTTTAACCTAGTCTTTCGGGTGGGTGTGTATTTTGTGAAGTGCCTGTTTGTCTTTTGCCCATGTTCTATTGAGTTGTAGGTCTTTTCTTACTGTTTGTGGGACTCCTTTTTATATTCTGGATACTAGTCCTTTGTCAGATATTTGTATTGTGAATACCTTTTCCTATTCTGTGATTTGCTCTTTCACTCTTTAATTGTCTTTTGAGGAATAGGTCTTTATATAATCCAATTTATCAGATTTTCTTTTATGGTTAGTGCTTTTTGGGTAATGTTAAAAAGTATCTTTGCCTACTCCAACGTCACAAAGGTGATGATCTATATTTTCTTCTAAAAACTTCATTATTTTACCTCTTATATGTAGATCTTCCCTCCATCTAGAATTGACTTTTGTCTAGATATGAGGGAGGGGTCACAAAACATTTTTCTCCATATGGTTATGTAGTGGAGTCAGCACCATTTGTTAAAAAGATTATCCTTTCTCCTCCACTACAGCGTTAGGTTTGTCGTAAATCAGGTAACCAGATGTGTGGCTTGTTTCTGGACACGATTCTATTCTGTTCCATCAGTCAGTTTTTCTACCCTTGTGCAAGTAGCATACTGTTTTAATTATTATAGCTTTATAATGGGTTTTGTTAACTGTTAGTGTTAAGTTCTTTACCATCTTTGTTTTTCTTTAAAATGGCCTTAGCTAACTGGTGATTGTCAGCCGGTTATGTGGAGTTAATATTCATTCTGTATGCCTTCCACCCTCTACCATACACATCCCTCAACCAGCTGACTGAAATACTGGCTTAATCTACTTAGCTGTCAAGAGAACCCAGTAAGGACCTCTAACCTCTTAGTGGATTTTCAGATTTATTGAGTAAACAGAAAACAATTTTTTTTCTGTTTATTGAGTAAACAGAAAATGTGATGAATTAAATTATTCATCACATTTAAACTCAGTGCTCACTTTTAGCATAAATCACTGCTGTGTGCAGTAATCAAATATTTAGTTCAAATGTGTATATTTAATTGCACTGAGGCTTAATTTTCTCATTTGTAAGTAATCAGCTGTTTTGTTTATTATGACCAACTCTGTAGATACTGTGTTTGGGATTTTTGAAGCAAAAAGATGAAACAGGAATAGTAAAATAAAAATAAGACGAATCCATCTGGAAGACTGAATCATCTGTGCCTGACATTTAAAGGCGGTGATCTTTGTTAGTCACAATGTGATATTGTCAGTTGGAAGAGATTTCTCCTCAGTATCCTGCCTTCTTTTCCCCTTCCATTTCATGTTGAATCAATTGGGGGAAATCATAAGTTTTTAAACTAAAATATTAGTTATTTTTCTTCAAAATGAGTCATTCATAACTTATTTTCTTTGGGGGCTGGAGAATGGGAAGGAGTCAGGGAAGTAGGGGCCTTCTGGTGACAGTGACTGTGCATTTCACGTTCCCATGTGACACACGTCATCATGTATGGTACGTCAGAGTTGGCCCTTGAACAGTGCAGGTGTGAACTGTGTGGGTCCACTTACATGTGGATATTTTCCAGTAGTAAGTACTACAGCACTACGTGGTCTGTGATTGGTTGAATCTGCGGATGCGGGGGTGGGAGGCGCCTATAAATTATATGCTGATTAACCCTTGCATTGTTCAAGGTCCAGCTGTATTTAAAATTGAGATTGTCTTGAGAAATTGAAAATATATGATTTATTATAGTATCTTTGGGGAACTTTCTTTCTAGTTTTTAAACTCGGGGGCCAGACGATCAGAGATCTGTATACATGTGTGCTGCATGAGTTTTTAATTCCTCTCTCAATTAATAAATGGTGAGTTACAAGGGTTCATGTTTGCTTCAGAAGTTGGAATTGAACTGAATGTGAGTTAGGCACATAAGGCTCTAACCCCACCTATTTGCTTTTAATTACAAATAAAGAATATACCATTTCATTTATAATGTAATTTTAATATAATTAAGCTTGAATAGTTAAAAGTTGCATAATTATATTCTGCATGAGTTAGAATAACTAACCAATCCAAATCTGCTCAGATCCCTGGCAGCAGTCCATTTGTACAACCATGTGGTAGGCAGTTCTCCTGTGTTAGCAGGTCTGATACAGATTTTTGCCTAAAGATCTCAGTGGCAGCATTTTTGAACAGGTACTTACTGAGTGCATATTGATTTTCAAATACTTTGTAAGCTCTGGCAATACAAAGATGAGCAAAATAGGTGTGTTACCTGCCATCACAGAAGTTTCCAGCTAGAGTTGTATAACTCTGGGTTATAATGCGGTGTGCTTGCCTACTGGTAACAAGAAATAATTTTTTCCAGCTTTATTGAGATATAATTGACATATAATATTGTGTAAGTTTAATGTGATGATTTGACGCACATATATATTGCAAAATGTTTACCACGTAAGGTTTGTTAACACATCCTTCACCTCTCAAAATTACATTTTTGTTGTTGTTATGGTGAGAATATTTAAGATCTACTCTCTTAGCAACTTGCAAGTATACAGTGCGATATTGTTGACTGGAGTCAGCATGCTGCACATTAGATCCTCAGAACTAACTCATCTTGTAACTGGAAGTTTGTACCGTTTGACTAACATCTCCCCATTTCCTCTACCCCGCAGCCCCTGGCAACCACCAATCTACTCTGTTTTTATGAGTAAGTGATTTTTGATTGCCCTGTGAGTATTCAGGCCTTCTGCTCCAGTTAAGTATAAAGTTTCTAGGACAATATATTAGTATCAGACTTTTACATATTGTGGACTATTTTTCCTCAACATGTAATTAGTTAATAGTGTGTAACGTAGCTGGATTTAGCCGTTTGCACTCTGTGCAGAGCATATTCTGTCTGAAAATATTAAGGCTCTGTTTCTGAGTGCTTCTGGAAACAGGCACTCAAAAATTAACGTGCACTGCATGTTCTTCATGTATCACGTTTCCTTATCTACTGTTCTTTTTGCTTGGATTGGGAAATAATGAGAATGTGTATACTTACCTATCCATAGACTGTGGCCATATTTGGTATCAAGAGTATGTCCTTATTCATAGATAAGATCTGTCTCCATATATCACAAGTTCCTGTTTAAGAAGCAAAGTGAGGTAATGAACAGGGAGAGGGATGGATCCCTATCTGACAAAATTTAGGTGGCCACTCCCTAGGTGTCCAGGAGTAGGAGGGCAAGATTAGGACCAGTCTTCTTCAAAGGTATGTAGGTTTGGTGCCCCTTCCTTTCCTTGTTGTCTTCCAAAGATCCTCCCTCTGTCTTCTTAACTTACCCTCTGGCTCTCCAGTTCCTTCCCCCAAAGCACACCTGGATTTAATTTATCTATGTAGTTCTACTTTTACATCTTTTAAACCAATGTCAAGTTTGTCTGCCTCTTGCCATCTCCACTGCTACATCTGATAGATATTCTCTTTCAGTTATTGCAACAGCCTCCTTACTGCTCTCTCTGCCGAAAACTTTTCCATTCCAGCTCATTCTTCCTTCATTTTGGAGCCAGAATAATTTTACTGAGATGCCCCTATGGGTATTCAGGGAGTTCCCCTAGGTGCTTTTCCCTGGTTGGGCTTAGAGTTTGGCCTAGCGAGAGGCTAAAGCATGCTGTGTAGAGGGAGTAGCGTTTACAAAGCTTTGATACTTTAACTGATGGCAGCATCATTACATCAAGTAGACAGCCTCCAAGAAAGACTGCAGTTCTTTCAGACCTGATAGTCATTCACCTCTAGGCATGCTGGCAAAGTCAGTTGTATTACTTACTGGTGGTATAGCCTTACTTTAATTCAAGCACAAATACACTTGAACCTTGTTTCTCTTACACAGTTGGATTTGGAAGACCTGTTCTGCCATTTATATCTAAGAGCTTGTTCCTATTATTTTCCTGGAGTATTTGATTCACTCTACTGTGTTTGTTTGGTTAAGAAGAATAACTAATTTGCAATGGTGATCAATATTTTGCCCAGTTCAGCAAACATCTATGATGAGTTGGAATCCCCTGTCGAGGAGAGAAGTTGCCAGTTAAACTGTTAATGGAAAGCAGTGTATTAGCATAGACAGCATCCTGAAAATGCACAGGTACCATCTACTAATTAGCTGACCATTGTTGCCTCTTAACCAGTTTGGTGACTGTATATCCTAGGAGAGTTTGTTATTTTCCTCCATTGATAATCAAAGATTAGACATGACTACAGTTGAGAGTAAAGCTGTTAAGCTGGAAGTAGACCAGTTAGCGTAAGTGATGGTAAAGGTGTTAGAGAAGATAAAAGTAAACTGTAGTTGTAAAGGTAATGTCAGTTTAGAATTGCTCTGAAACTATAAATTATCTCCCTTTTCTGTGGTGGAGATGATACAAGGGTGAGGCATGTAATCACATTGGCGTGTTTGAGATAAATGTCCTTTGTTGTTGTCTTCAAACCCTCCATATTTTTTGCTCTATTTCTTCCATAATATTTTAGTTATAAATATGTGTAATTAATATATTGTTGATGTGTTTCATTCAGTAAGTTTCTGTCAAATATAATTTTAAAGTATAGTTGCATTTAAACATTGAGCTTAAGCAAATTAGATGTTTTCTGTGTTTTCATGAATACATTTACATGTATTCATATAGTCCACTTACTTTTAAAAGTTTACTGTTTTCTGCCATGTGTTTTTTACATTCAGAGGCACATTTTCTTCTTATTGAAACTGTTTCAAGATTTTGTGATGTAGGCTGGTGGAAAAATGATTCATTTGACAGTATTGTATTCTACAGTCAGGGTTATTGGAGTACATCATATTTCATTAAGGGAGAAAAGCTTGAGAAAAGGAGAGTCTGTAAACCAGATAAAAGTAACAGTGTCTGTTAACTTCATTATCTTATCACCATCACCTTGGGAGTTACTTAGTGGTGCCTCATCAAGATAGGACCAGTGTACTTATTGTCTACTGGTTTAGAATTCTCTTAACCAATATCTAAGAAATCACAACTTGCTGGTTTAAATTATAAGGTATTTTTTGGATCTAAGCCAAATTCAAAGATGGATTTTATAGCATTCAGTGTAATTTTTTAAAAAAATTTACATTTATTTATTTATTTTTGGCTGTGTTGGGTCTTCGTTGCTATGCGCAGGCTTTCTCTAGCTGCGGTGAGCAGGGGCTACTCTTCGTTGCAGTGCGCAGGCTTCTCATTGCGGTGGCTTCTCTTTGTTGCGGAGCATGGGCTCTAGGTGCATGGGCTTCAGTATTTGTGGCTTGTGGGCTCTAGAGCGCAGGCTCAGTAGTTGTGGCGCACGGGCTTCAGTATTTGTGGCTTGCGGGCTCTAGAGCGCAGGCTCAGTAGTTGTGGCTCATGGGCTTAGTTGCTCCGTGGGATGTGCGATCTTCCCGGACCAGGGCTCGAACCCGTGTCCCCTCCATTGGCAGACGAATTCTTAACCACTGCGCCACCAGGGAAGTCCCCAGTGTAATTTTTAAACATCTGTTGCTTGAGTAAATAATTCTTTAAAAGGCAAAAATAATGTAATGGAATTCATACACTGCTGTGGGTGTGTTAAATGGTGTGAGTTTTCTGAAGGGCAATTTAGGAATATGTATCAAGAGCCTTGAAGCGTTACCTTTGACCTAGTAATTCCACTTCGAGGATCTTAAAGATTTAACCAAAGATACTCATTGTAGTATTATATCTAATGATGAAAATTTGGTAAATCATAATGTCCAACAAAATATAGTTATGATATATCCATATAGAAGAATGTTACTTAGCCATTATAAACTTTATTACTTAAGACTATTTAATAACAAGGGAAAATCATGATATAAAAGTGAAAAAGGTATGAAGAACTCTATAAGAAGTTGAGCTCTATCAAACAAAAGCTAGCAGTTAAAAGCATGAGTCAGGGGACTTCCCTGGTGGTGCAGTGGTTAAGAATCCACCTGCCAGTGCAGGGGACATGGGTTCGAGCCCTGGTCTGGGAAGATCCCACATGCCGTGGAGCAACTAAGCCCATGTGCCACAACTACTGAGCCTGCACTCTAGAGCCCACGAGCCGCAACTGCTGAGCCCGTGTGCCGCAACTACTGAAGCCCGCGCGCCTAGAGCCCGTGCTCCGCCACAAGAGAAGCCACCGCAATGAGAAGCCTGCGCACTGCAATGAAGAGTAGCCCGTGCTCGCAGCAACTAGAGAAAGCCTGCGCACAGCAACGAAGACCCAACGCAGCGAAAAAATAAATAAATAAATAAAATAAATTAAAAAGCATGAGTCAGCCCTGTATATAAAAGATCTGGAAAGATCATCAAGCCACATAAGATGCAGAAAAGCAAGGTATAGAATAATACACACACATGCACAGAAAAATAAGATATTTATGAAAATACACTAAATGAACTATATTTATATTTGTATATAAGCATGTACAGGCATAAAGAAAAGTCTTTTTAGTAAAACTGTTAATAATGACTGGAACTGGAGATAAGAAAAGGCTTACTTTGACTCCTACTTGACTTTTAACAATGAGAGTGTATCCATGTATTAATTTGTAATTTAACGTAATAATAAAAAAAACCCTGAAACTTTTTTATTTTATGAAGAAAAAAATTCACTGAGATGTAAGCAGTAGTTATCTCTGGATGGTAGGAGTTCAGATAGTGCTTAATAGTCTTTGTATTTTTTTGTACTTCCCAGAATTTTGGCAATGAACAGGTATTATTTTTATAATCTGAAAAAGCAGGAAGATTTTTTAAAAAGCTGATATCACAGGTAATAGCGTGGTCTGGAGTAAGGATTGCTGTTATTCAGATCCTGGCATTCTAGAGCCTTGTGACCTTGGGGCTGGGGCAGGGGGAGCTGCTTTACTTTTTCTCACAGGATTTTTTGAAGATTAAATTAGGTATGACATATGTAGGTTAATTTTTATAGTGTCTGGCACGCATTTGGTGCTTAATGAACCTTAATTTCCTTCCTTCTTGTTTTTTCTCATTAATGACATAATAAACTCTTCAAAAGAGATGGAAAATACCATAAAGCTATTAACAAAAACACAAATGTATTCAATAATTAGACAGTTGAAGAGCTTACAGTGTGATAGTTTCAGAAATAATCCTGCTACAGTATACGAAGTGAGAATATTCCTTAGAGCAAAACAAAGAAGTATGGTATTTCACTTCTGATGGTAGGAAGAGGTGGGTATCAATCCTCACCGTTCTGTATGAACCAGTTGTTAGTCAGCAGTAACATGGTTGTCTAAGTATAGTTAAAAAAATTCTCCACAGGTTCAACCTGAATAGTTTTTTTAAAGCTTTGTTATAGATAAATTGCTGTTTTTATTCATCATAGCTGTCAATATTAAGAAATAAAATTAGGATATCAGGATAAGTCTTATGTTAGTAAATTAATATGTAAAATGAGATACCTTAATTTCAGAGGCTATATTTCAGTGACATAAGATAATTAGGGAAAATAGACATCAACGTAAAATTCTCAAAGCAGTTAACGATTGTATTCTTTGTACACATTTGTTAGACATACAGTAGAAAATACAGACATCTGCTTTTCCCTGTTTTGCAGAGGAGGTATCACAAGCTTAAAGAGGAAGATTGATTGATATCAGCTGGTGAGGTGGCAAAGTAGGATCTCATCCTAAATACATTGGACTTGAGAAGCACCAACATTGCTGTCTCTGGTATTGCTGCATCTGATGTTTTCATACAAGGAAGCAATTTTTAAAAACACGAATTCAAAAAGATACATGCACCCCAGTGTTCACAACAGCATTATGTATAATAGTCAAGGTACGGAAGAAACCCAAGTGTCCATCAACAGATGATGAATGGATAAAGAAGCTGTGGTATGTATATACAATGAAATACTACTCGGCCATAAAAAAGAATAAAATTCTGCCATTTGCAGCAACCCAGATGGACCTAGAGAGTATTATGCTTAGTGAAATAAGTCAGAGAAAGACAGATACTGTATGTTATCACTTATGTGTGGAATCTAAAAAATAAAACAAATGAATGTCTGTAACAAAACAAACAGACTCCCAGGTGTAGAAGACAAATTAGTGGTTACCGGTGGGGAGAGGGAAAAGGGGAGGGGCAAGATAGGGGTATGGGATTAAGAGGTACAAACTACTGTGTGTAAAATAGATGAGCAAAACAAAAAAAAAAATAGATGAGCAACAAGGATAGATTGTACAGCACAGGGAAATATAGCCATTATTTTATAATAACTAGGTGGAGTATAATCTATAAAAATACTGAATCATGGTGCTGTACACCTGAAACTAATATAATACTATAAATCAATTATACTTCAATACAAAAAAAGGAAACAATTTCTGTAAAGGGCTGAGAGGTTTGGATAGGTATCAACTGTTCCTGTTAGTTCATTTGTTTCCTTATTTAGTCATATTTCTCAAAGGAATACATTTGATATCATGTATAGCTGGCTATGTTTCTTCTTATAATCTCTCTCTTGAATCGCAACCCTTCAAGAATGCCACATAGTGAAAAACAGTTTGGGATAGATTTTCGTGTGGTAGAAAATGAGTGTGCTTTGGGAAACCACTCTGCTCATGTGACTCTGAGCCAGCAGCAGGGTCTCAGCTGGGAGCCTGCACTTATGGTTTGGCCTGAGCACCTCTTTTCTTGAGTATCTACTAGTAATAAAAATCTCAATATTAATGCCAATTCAGTGCTTTTTATAAATATGAAATCCTTTAGAATTGAGCCCTCTGAGTTTATTTCAACTCTGATATACATATTTTCCTTTATTCTGTATGATTTTTTTTTTCTAAAAAGCTAAAAAATATGTTGGAATATATTGTTCTTTCATACCCGTATCCGATTTTTTACCTTGTAGATTGGTCAGTGGTCAGTGTTTTTTTTTTATGTCTTAGTAGTGTCTTTATATTTTTAACCTTGTAGTTGTTTGACTCATTATAGGTTTTCTAGGAAATTTTTTGCTGTTTCTAATGAATTTCAGAATGGTTCTCTTTTGACTTTGTCCCTTATCTTAATGGCATCCTGTTATTTTCCGTATCTAATTTAGTGTATTCTTGTCATCCTTGCACTACAGCATTTGCTGTAAGAGGTAATCTGAGCGGCATTGTGTTACCCTTTTCTCTTGGTTGGCTAAATGACTGTGAGAGAGGCAGTGGACTCCAGGCTCCAGGAGGGCAGAGACCATGTCAGCTTTACTCACTGTGCACTGTGTCTTGCACAGCAGGTGGTACATAGTAGGCACACAGTACAGAAGTACACGAGGGTGTGTCTAAGCACGGATAGAGCAGAAGGAACCTTGGGGTCATAGGTCACTACAGCCTGAGTCATCAGCGTATTGTTGGGGGTGTGGAGCACAAGAAAATGAGGAGAGGGAAGATTCAGCCAGGATTTTAGAAGTATGTGGAGAAACGAGTAATAGTGATAACAGTACTTTTTTTTTTTTTTTTTAGCATTTTAACCTTTTTTTTAATTTTTGAATTTTATTTTATTTATTTTTTTATATAACAGGTTCTTATTAGTCATCCATTTTATACACATCAGTGTATACATGTCAATCCCAATCTCCCAATTCATCCCACCCCCCCATCACCCCCCCGCCGCTTTCCCCCATTGGTGCCATATGTTTGTTCTTTACATCTGTGTCTCTACTTCTGCCCTGCAAACCGGTTCATCTGCACCATTTTTCTAGGTTCCACATACATGCGTTAATATACGATATTTGTTTTTCTCTTTCTGACTTACTTCACTCTGTATGACAGTCTCTAGATCCATCCACGTCTCTACAAATGACCCAATTTCGTTCCTTTTTATGGCTCAGTAATATTCCATTGTATATATGTACTACATCTATCTTATCCATTCGTCTGTCGATGGGCATTTAGGTTGCTTCCATGACCTGGCTTATTGTAAATAGTGCTGCAATGAACATTGGGGTGCATGTGTCTTTTTGAATTACGGTTTTCTCTGGGTATATGCCCAGTAGTGGGATTGCTGGGTCATATGGTAATTCTATGTTTAGTTTTTTAAGGAACCTCCATACTGTTCTCCATAGTGGCTGTATCAATTTACATTCCCACCAACAGTGCAAGAGGGTTCCCTCTTCTCCACACCCTCTCCAGCATTTGTTGTTTGTAGATTTTCTGATGATGCCCATTCTAACTGGTGTGAGGTGATGCCTCATTGTAGTTTTGATTTGCATTTCTCTAATGATTAGTGATGTTGAGCATCTTTCATGTGCTTCTTGGCCATCTGTATGTCTTCTTTGGAGAAATGTCGATTTAGGTCTTCTGCCCATTTTTGGATTGGGTTGTTTGTTTTTTTAATATTGAGCTGCATGAGCTGTTTATATATTTTGGAGATTAATCCTTTGTCCGTTGATTCATTTGCATATATTTTCTCCCATTCTGAGGGTTGTCTTTTCGTCTTGTTTATGGTTTCCTTTGCTGTGCAAAAGCTTTGAAGTTTCATTAGGTCCCATTTGTTTATTTTTGTTTTTGCTTCCATTACTCTAGGAGGTGGATCAAAAAGATCTTGCTGTGATTTATGTCAAAGAGTGTTCTTCCTATGTTTTCCTCTAAGAGTTTTATAGTATCTGGGCTTACATGTAGGTCTCTAATCCATTTTGAGTTTATTTTTGTGTATGGTGTTAGGGAGTGTTCTAATTGCATTCTTTTACATGTAGCTGTCCAGTTTTCCCAGCACCACTTATTGAAGAGACTGTCTTTTCTCCATTGTATATCCTTGCCTCCTTTGTCATAGATTAGTTGACCATAGGTGTGTGGGTTTATCTCTGGGCTTTCTATCCTGTTCCATTGATCTATGTTTCTGTTTTTGTGCCAGTACCATATTGTCTTGATTACTGTAGCTTTGTAGTACAGTCTGAAGTCCGGGAGTCTGATTCCTCCAGCTCCGTTTTTTTCCCTCAAGACTGCTTTGGCTATTCAGGGTCTTCTGTGTCTCAATACAAATTTTAAGATGATTTGTTCTAGTTCCGTAAAAAATGCCATTGGTAGTTTGATAGGGATTGCATTGAATCTGTAGATTGCGTTGGGTAGTATAGTCATTTTCACAATATTGATTCCTCCAATCCAAGAACATGGTACATCTCTCCATCTGTTGGTATCATATGTAATTTCTTTCATCAGTGTCGTATAGTTTTCTGCATACAGGTCTTTTGTCTCCCTAGGTAGGTTTATTCCTAGGTATTTTATTCTTTTTGTTGCAGTGGTAAATGGGAGTGTTTCCATAATTTCTCTTTCAGATTTTTCATCATTAGTGTATAGGAATGCAAGAGATTTCTGTGCATTAATTTTGTATCCTGCAACTTTACCAAATTCACTGATTAGCTCTAGTAGTTTTCTGGTGGCATCTGTAGGATTCTCTATGTATAGTATCATGTCATCTGCAAACGGTGACAGTTTTTACTTCTTCTTTTCCGATTTGTATGCCTTTTATTTCTTTTTCTTCTCTGATTGCCATGGCTAGGACTTCCAAAACTATGTTGAATAATAGTGGTGAGAGTGGACATCCTTGTCTCGTTCCTGATCTTAGAGGAAATGCTTTCAGTTTTTCACCATTGAGAATGATGTCGTATATGGCCTTTATTATGTTGAGGTAGGTTCCCTCTATGCCCACTTTCTGGAGAGTTTTTATCATAAATAGGTGTTGAATTTTGTCAAAAGCTTTTTCTGCATCTATTGAGATGATCATATGGTTTTTATTCTTCAATTTGTTAATATGGTGTATCACGTTGATTGATTTGCATATATTGAAGAATCCTTGCATCCCTGGGATAAATCCCACTTGATCATGGTGTGTGATCCTTTTAATGTGTTGTTGGATTCTGTTTGCTAGTATTTTGTTGAGAATTTTTGCATCTATATTCATCAGTGATATTGGTCTGTAATTTTCTTTTTTTGTAGTATCTTTGTCTGGTTTTGGTATCAGGGTGATGGTGGCCTCATAGAATGTGTTTGGGAGTGTTCCTTCCTCTGCAATTTTTGGAAGAGTTTGAAAAGGATGGTGTTAGCTCTTCTCTAAATGTTTGATAGAATTCACCTGTGAAGCCATCTGGTCCTGGACTTTTGTTTGTTGGGAGATTTTTAATCACAGCTTCAATTTCATTACTTGTGATTGGTGTGTTCATATTTTCTATTTCTTCCTGGTTCAGTCTTGGAAGGTTATACCTTTCTAAGAATTTGTCCGTTTCTTCCAAGTTGTCCATTTTATTGGCATAGAGTTGCTGGTAGTAGTCTCTTAGGATGCTTTGTATTTCTGTGGTGTCTGTTGTAACTTCTCCTTTTTCATTTCTGATTTTATTGATTTGAGTCCTCTCCCTCTTTTTCTTGATGAGTCTGGCTAATGGCTTATCAATTTTGTTTATCTTCTCAAAGAACCAGCTTTTAATTTTATTGATCTTTGCTATTGTTTTCTTTGTTCCTATTTCATTTATTTCTGCTCTGCTCTCTATGATTTCTTTCCTTCTGCTAACTTTGGGTTTTGTTTGTTCTTCTTTCTCTAGTTCCTTTAGGTGTAAGGTTGGATTGTTTATTTAAGATTTTTCTTGTTTCTTGAGGTAGGGTTGTATAGCTATAAACTTCTCTCTTAGAACTGCTTTTGCTGCATCCCATAGGTTTTGGATCGTCGTGTGTTCATTGTCATTTGTCTCTAGGTATTTTTTGATTTCCTCTTTGATTTCTTCAGTGATCTCTTGGTTATTTAGTAACATATTGTTTAGCCTCCATGTGTTTGTGTTTTTTACGTTTTTTTCCCTGTAATTGATTTCTAATCTCATAGTGCTGTGGTCAGAAAAGATGCTTGATCTGATTTCAGTTTTCTTAAATTTACTGAGGCTTGATTTGTGACCCAAGATGTGATCTATCCTGGAGAATGTTCCGTGTGCACTTGAGAAGAAAGTGTAATCTGCTGTTTTTGGATGGAATGTCCTATAACTGTCAATTAAATCTATCTGGTCTATTGTGTCATTTAAAGCTTGTTTCCTTATTAATTTTATGTCTGGATGATCTATCCATTGGTGTAAGTGAGGTGTTAAAGTCCCCCACTGTTATTGTGTTCGTGTCGATTTCATCTTTTATTGCTGTTAGCAGTTTCCTTATGTATTGAGGTGCTCCTATGTTGGGTGTATATATATTTATAATTGTTATATCTTCTTCTTGGATTGATCCCTTGATCATTATGTAGTGTCCTTCCTTGTCTCTTGTAACATTCTTTATTTTAAAGTTTATTTTATCTGATATGAGTATTGCTACTCCAGCTTTCTTTTGATTTCCATTTGCATGGAATATCTTTTTCCCTCCCCTCACTTTCAGTCTGTATGTGTCCCTAGGTCTGAAGTGGGTCTCTTGTAGACAGCATGTATATGGGTCTTGTTTTTTTTTCTTTAATTTATTGCTTTACTTTTTTTTTTTTTTTAATATTTGTTTATTTATTTATTTATGGCTGTGTTGGGTCTTCGTTTCTGTGTGAGGCTTTCTCTAGTTGTGGCAAGCGGGGGCCACTCTTCATCGTGGTGCGTGGGCCTCTCGCTGTCGCGGCCTCTCTTGCAGAGCACAAGCTCCAGACGCGCAGGCTCAGTAGTTGTGGCTCATGGGCCTAGTTGCTCCGCGACATGTGGGATCTTCCCAGACCAGGACTTGAACCCGTGTCCCCTGCATTGGCAGGCCGATTCTCAACCACTGCGCCACCAGGGAAGCCCTGGGTCTTGTTTTTGTATCCATTCAGCAAGCCTGTATCTTTTGGTTGGAGCATTTAATCCATTCATGTTTAAGGTAATTATCGATATGTATGTTCCTATGACCATTTTCTTGATTGTTTTGGGTTTGTTTTTGTAGGTGCTTTTCTTCTCTTGTGTTTCCCACTTAGAGAAGTTCCTTTAGCATTTCTTGTAGAGCTGGTTTTGTGGTGCTGAATTCTCTTAGCTTTTGCTTGTCTGTAAAGCTTTTGATTCCTCCCTCGAATCTGAATGAGATCCTTGCAGGGTAGAGTAATCTTGGTTGTAGGTTCTTCCCTTTAGTCACTTTAAGTATATCATGCCACTCCCTTCTGGCTTGTAGAGTTTCTGCTCAGAAATCAGCTGTTAACCTTATGGGAGTTCCCTTGTATGTTATTTGTTGTTTTTCCCTTGCTGCTTTCAGTAATTTTTCTTTGTCTTTAATTTTTGCCACTTTGATTACTATGTGTCTTGGCGTGTTTCTCCTTGGGTTTATCCTGTATGGGACTCTCTGCGCTTCCTGGACTTGGGTGGCTGTTTCGTTTCCCATGTTAGGGAAGTTTTCGACTCTAATCTCTTAAAATATTTTCTCGGGTCCTTTCTCTCTCTCTTCTCTTTCTTGGACCCCTATAATGCGAATGTTGTTGCATTTAATGTTGTCCCAGAGGTCTCTTAGGCTGTCTTCATTTCTTTTCATTCTTTTTTCTTTATTCTGTTCCACAGCAGTGAATTCCACCATTCCGTCTTCCAGGTCACTTATCTGTTCTTCTACCTCAGTTATTCTGCTGTTGATTCCTTCTAGTGTAGTTTTCATTTCAGTTATTGTATTGTTCATCTCTGTTTGTTTGTTCTTTAATTCTTCTAGGTCTTTGTTAAACAGTTCTTGCATCTTCTCGATCTTTGTCTCCATTCTTTTTCCGAGGTCCTGGATCATCTTCACTATCATTATTCTGAATTCTTTTTCTGGAAGGTTGCCTATTTCCACTTCCTTTAGTTGTTTTTCTGGGGTTTTATCTTGTTCCTTCCTCTGGTACATAGCCCTCTGCCTTTTTATCTTGTCTATCTTTCTGTGAATGTGGTTTTTATTTCACAGGTTGCAGGATTGTAGTTCTTCTTGCTTCTGCTGTCTGCCCTCTGGTGGATAGTCTATCTGAGTGGCTTGTGCAAGTTTCCTGATGGGAGGGGCTGGTGGTGGGTAGAGCTGGCTGTTGCTCTGGTGGGTAGAGCTCAGTAAAACTTTAATCCACTTGTCTGCTGATGGGTGGGGCTGGGTCCCTCCCTGTTGGTTGTTTGGCCTGAGGCGACCCAACACTGGAGCCTACCCGGGCTCTTTGGTGGGGCTAATGGCAGAGTCTTTGATGGCTCACGCCAAGGAGTACTTCTCAGAACTTCTGCTGCCAGTGTCCTTGGCCTCACAGTGAGACACAGCCACCCTTGCCTCTGCAGGAGACCCTCCAACACTAGCAGGTATGTGTGGTTCAGTCTCCTATGGGGTCACTGCTCTTTCCCCTGGGTCCCGATGCACACACTACTTTGTGTGTGCCCTCCAAGAGTGGAATCTCTGTTTCCCCCAGTCCTGTCGAAGTCCTGCAGTCAAATCCCGCTAGCCTTCAAAGTCTGATTCTCTAGGAATTCCTCCTCCCTTTCCCAGACCCCCAGGTTGGGAAGCCTGATGTGGGGCTCAGAACCTTCACTCCAGTGGGTGGACTTCTGTGGTATAAGTGTTCTCCAGTTTGTGAGTCACCCATCCAGCAGTTATGGGATTTGATTTGATTTTGATTGCACCCCTCCTACCGTCTCATTGTGGCTACTCCTTTGTCTTTGGATGTGAGGTATCTTTTTTGTTGAGTTCCAGTGTCTTCCTGTTGATGATTGTTCAGCAGTTAGTTGTGATTCCCGTGCTCTCACAAGAGGGAGTGAGAGCACATCCTTCTATTCCACCATCTTGAACTCTGTGTGAAATTTAAATACTTCCAGTTGGAATCAGTACTAAAACTGACTTGAGAGTGACCCCTCTTTAAGTCAGTTTCTGATTCATGAACCAGCTCACCCAAGCTCAGGTTGACTTTGATGTTTAAAGAACTGTGATCCTTTTGAAGGTAGGGATAGTATTTTATTGATTTGACCAGGGACTAGTATCATACCTGATCCTGGTGGGCTGTCAATAAAGGTTTGTTGAATAAATGAATGAATAGAATATTATCAAAGCTTTAAAGAATATTTGAATAGATTCAGAGCTTGATTTCCTTTTGTCTATGTAAATACTATGAAATAATTCCCTGTAAATTACTCAGGCAGAGTATCTCTTAAAACATCATTTATGAGAATAGCAATAACTACCCCAAAACACTGGTCATAAGCCTTAAGAGTACTATTATTTAAGATGAAGAATTATGCATGTCATCCTTTGCCAGTTTGAACTAAGAGAGTGGGAAGATGATAGTGACGTACTAGGCTGACAAGGAGGCAGTAAAATTGTTATCCTCATACATTGTTGGGGGTTTATAAAATAGTTAATCCTTTTAGAAAGCATTTAAAAGTATAAGAACCATCAAAACATCTATACTTTTGGCTCAGTGTTATAATTTTTAAAATCTAATGAAGTAGTCCAAAGTAAGGAACTAGCTATATATAGAAAGATGTTAATTGTAGAATTACTTATCCAATTGAAGAATATTATAGTGTTAAACCTCGAGTAAGTTATCTCTCTGCCTCAATTTTCTTTTCTGTAAAATGGAGATAATAACACTAACTTTCTCAAGTTGTTGTGAGAAATAAATTATATGTATATTAAAGTAGTATCTGGCATATATAAAGCACTCAAATTTAGCTGCTACTGCTGTTGTGTTTTATTATTATTGATGAGTAGTTCTCTCATTTCTTGGAGTCTTTTATGTAATTATGCTAGGCATTATGTTGGGTGAATGGGAGATAAGTAAATAAAAGTTGTGGTTCTTGTTTACAGGAAACTTAAAATTCATTTGGTGGTGAATATAATATATTTATAAATATTTTAATTACAGATCAGTATGTGTTAAATGACACAAGAAAGTTACAAAATGCTGTGAGTGCTCTAATACAAGGAAGATTGCAGATTGCTTTGGGTTTGTCGTGTTGCAGAAGTGACATTTTCACTGAGCTTTGAAGGATAAATAGGATTTTGAGAAGTAAAACTATGAGAGATGTTATTTCATGGGGCACATGAGCAAAGACAGAGATTGGAAAATAGATCACCTATGTGTGTAGTGGAATAGAATTTGGGGTAATAAAGCAGAGGAGAGAGGAAGAGTCCCCATGTTGGAATGGTTTGAATGCCAAGTTGAGTTTTTATTTTATTCATGTGACATTGCTAAATAATGGCTTTTGTGACCTGATTAGAGCTATGTTTTAGGAAGATTGAATAACTGCAGAATGATTTGCTGGAGGAAAAAGAGATGGGAAGTGGGAAGACTATTTTTTCCTCCCCTCCCCTCCCCTCCCCTCCCCTCCCCCTCCTCTCCCCTCCCCTCCCCTCCCCCTCCTCTCCCCTCCCCTCCCCTCCCCTCCCCCTCCTCTCCCCTCCCCTCCCCCTCCTCTCCCCTCCCCTCCCCCTCCTCTCCCCTCCCCTCCCCCTCCTCTCCCCTCCCCTCCCCCTCCTCTCCCCTCCCCTCCCCCCCTCCTCCCCTCCCCTCCCCTCCCCATCTTCCCCTCCCCTCCCCTCCCCTCCCCCTTCTGTCCTCCCCTCCCCCCTCTCCCCTCCCCTCCCCTCTCCTCCCCTCCCTCCCCCTCCCTCCCCCTTCCTCCCCCTTCCTCCCCTTCCCTTCCCCTCCCCTCCCCTCCCTTCCCCTCCCTCCCCTTCCCTCCCCTCTCCTTCCCTCCCCTCTCCTTCCCTCCCCTTCCCCTCCCCTCCCTCCTTCCTTCCTTCCATCAAAAAACATTTGTTGTTCACTCCTGTGCCGTGTTTTATGTTTTATATTGAGGATAGTAAACTTTATCATATTTATTGCTTGACCTGTGGTTGTTAGTGGTATTTCAGAACGTAGATGATGAAGACTGAAACTAGTGTGGTGTTTGTAGGAATGAAATATTAGATGTCAAATGCGTTACAGAGGTGGCATGGCAGGCTTGACAACTTTGTATGTGGGGTAAGGGAGAGGTCCAAGTTAAAGACAACTTTTAGGTTTTAAACTTGAGTGACTTGAGGACTTACTGCACTTCTTGTTCCTAATGCACATTGGGAAATAAAGAGGGTGTGCTAGTGTATGTGGACAAGTGGGATTTTCTATTGGATTTATTTCGTTTGCATTGCCAGTGGAAAATTCAGTTGATTCCTTCTAGGAAGCAGGTAGCAATGGGGAACTGGGACTTGGGGAGTAGGGAATAGGGGTGGCCAGAGATGTTAAGAATATAGATTTGTAATCATGTCTGCAGAAGTGGTAGATAAAGCCTGAAGTGAATTAAACTGTCATGGGAGAATGTGGGTTTGTGCTTTTAGTGGGGGTGGGTCTGGAGCTGAATACTCTTCATTTTAAAAGAGTCACTTTATTACTTAAAAATATTATATATGCCCATTATAAAAAACCTGGTGGTATGGAGGGTATATCCAAAATCTTACTACTCAAAAGTAACTGTCATTAATATTCAGGAAGATCATCCTAGACTTCTTTTTATACATATTTGTAGGTAGTTAGAAATAATTTTGGAAATTACTATTTATTGAACAGTGTATTTTGTTTCATACCATGACTGTCTTTAACAGTCCAAATCCCTCAGTTGTTTGTTTGTGATATTGAGCTCCCACAACTGTAGCCCTGAATAGGGCTAGGAGGAGTACACTCTCGGTATGTTGCAAGAGCTTGCCTTGGGGGGCAGTGAACAAGGGAGGTGACAGGAATGTGACACATGATGGAACTAGTTGGCCTCAGGGTTCCAAGTAGAGCTGTGGTATGGTAGGTTAAAGATGACTGCACATTCTTTGCTGCTCTTTAAAGGAGGCATTTAAATTATACTAAGAAAAACTTTTTTCTGTCACATCATTAAAAACAGTTACTTCTGATAGCACTTAGTGAATTTAAGTGGTATTTCAGGGTTAGTTTGTATTATTAATATTATAAAAGCTAGATTGCTACTATTGCAATTTCTGTCTTTAAGCTATATCGCATAGATATATTTTCAAGAATATATTATTCATATATAGAAAATGTAAAATTAAAATCTGTAAAGAAATATTTCATGAACTTAATGGTGTCCAATCATTTCCACTTGTATCATGCTGTTATATGCTCCCTTCTGAGTAGGGAAGAGTTTGATCTTGTTGACTAGCTATAAATGGGGAGAATGTGCTTACAGCTTAAGAATTAAACAACTTGGTTTAGGTATTGATATTTGATGGGGTTGGTTATCTGAAAGTCAAATCTTAAGATAGTAATCTCAACTAGTATAACTGGCAAGTGGGACCTGCATCTTTAAAAACTTTAAGTTTTATGCCCAGAATTAATTCTACAAACATTTTATGTGCAGGTGATATGTAGGAAATGAAGATTACAAAAAACAGTCCCTCCCCTGGAATTTATATAGTCTGAGAGGTGAGAGAAGGAATTTGTATGAACAAGGTAGAATGATAGTTGCCTAAAAAACTACAAAATGCTGTGGGGTCTCCAAGAGGGAAAAATCTGTTTTTAAAAAAATAGTGTGTGTATGTCTTGTAAGTTTTTGGGAAAAAAATTTCAGGAAGAGTGGCATTTGAGTTGGATTTTAGAGAGATGGCTTGGTGTCAACAGATTGAGGCTGGTTTGATGGATTAATGTGAGAACAACACAGGTGGAATAGTATGGAACATATTTGGAAAATGGCCAGTAGTGTGTGTTGGCAGTAATGTGGGGAATGAGGAGGATTACTTGGAGATGATGTTAAGGCTAATTTGCTAAGGAGTTTGTCCTCTATTTTGTAGGCGTTTGAAAACACTTGGAGGTATTTTATTTGAGCAGGAACTGATATCATTCAATTTGTATTTTAGGAAGGTTTCCTAGGTGGACTAAGAGATAGTTAATGGTAGGTAGGAGCATGAACTGTGGAGCCTTCAGTACAGGGACACCTCCTGGCTCTGTCACTCTTGGTAATCTGATCAATCACGGGTTTACTCATCTGCAAAGTGGTGGTAATGATAGTACTTAGCTGTTGTGATGAATAAATGACATTATGCAGTGGAGTGCTTACTGCAGGTCTTAACACAGAGTAAATGCTCACAAAAAATATTAGCTACAGAAGAATATGATTTTGGAAAAGGGCAAAAGCTAGAGGTAGAAAGAACACACAGGAAAGAGGAAAGTCAGTCTGTACTAACTAACAAGGTATATAATATGCCGGGCTTTTAAAAATTATGGAGATAACATTTTATTGCACTATTGAAAAGTCTTAATTGTGTTTGTTAGATATATGTGTGCATGCATTGAAAATAAGTTCTCTGAAAAGGCAGCTGGTTATATTAAATCTCGCCTGTCTTTGTATCAGAGTGACCTTAAGCCTGCATGAACGCATGGGTTAGTGATTTTTGTAGATACGCGGTGTTGGCGGAACAGGAGATGATTAGTAAACCCAGCTGCCTGGGAAGTCATTGATTGAAGAAAGACCATCGCTGAAGTTTTCACTCAGTGCTTCCTCACTGTGCAGCTTTTTTTCTTACTGTGTCATGAGAAATGAGAAGAGGTGGAAAAGAAAGGACATGAAAGGCCAAAGGCTCCATTACTTGGCTTTGTTGTTAGGAGTTATTCCTGAGAGAGTATAAAAGTTAGAAGGAAGAATCCTTTAACATAAAGGTGCTCTGTGTCCTCAAAGGGACTGTGAATAAATTCCGTGATTGATTGGCCTTAAGATGAGAGATTCAGGGTGAATTGATTTTACCTAAGCTTATGGGAAGAGTTAGGATTAGTCAGAACTGTGATTGAGAAAATTGAAAATTACCTTGAAACATCAAAGTCTTTGGGGTCAAATGCGACTCTGCTTTTTCTCCAGTTCATACCCACTATATCAGCAAACTCTGTTGTCCCTACCCTCAAAATAGATCTTGGCTTGGGGCATTTCTCACTTCCTCCATTGCTCCCACTGTAGCTCAAAATCACCACTACCTCCTTGACTAGACCAAGGCAACAGCCCTAAACTGGTCTCCTTGTTTGATTTGTGTCTAGCTCAGAACTAGTCTTTATATAGCAGTTGGGTTAAACCTCTTTAATATAAGCAAGGCCATATTCCTCTTTCACAGAAACCTTAGTAGATTCCTATTTCAGGTGTTCTTAGTACAACTTGGAAAGCCCTGCAAGGTCTGGCCCTATTTCTGGAGCCTTTTCTCCTGTCACTCCACTGATACTCTGTTGCACACCCTAGCCATCAAGCTGCTCTTGCCCCAGGGTCTTTGCACTTGTGGATCCCCCTGCCCACATGGGCTTTCCACAGGTACCCACGTAATTCACTCAGTTTATTCAGGTCTCTGTTCACAGGTCACCTCCTCACAGAGGCTTCTCTGGTTACCTACTGTAAAGCAGGCATTCTCCGTTCCCTTTAACAGGCTTTATGCACTTATCACTACCCAACAAATACATCTTTTAAGAACATTTGTCTTCCCCATTAGGATGTAAACTCCAAGAGAGCAGGGATTTTGTTTTTTGGAGTATTCCTACCAGCTAGGACTTAGTAAATGGCCAGTAAATATTTGTTTAATGGATGAATGATTTATAAGCAAAAGGGGATTTATATTTCTTTAAATCTGAAATTTACTGTTTTCATCAATATTTACTTATTATCAGCTATGTACTGGAGCAGGCAAAATGAAAATATGAAATATTTAAGAAAAGGAACAACTAGGGAACCATAGGATTATAATAGGACATCCAAGCAGCTTTTGCTTAAGATCGTACTTGGTGGTATAGGGGATATAGTCTTTAGAAGCTTCTTTCCCTCTAGCTGTAAATTATCTTTCTTATGACATTGTCTATGCTAAACTTGAGGGCTGACAAAAATTGTTTGATTCTTACAAATTATTTAGTAGCTGACTGATTTTGTAACTCTCTGGTTAACAGTGTGGTCTTAATCTTGTGTGATTCTTTTCAGAAATACAATTTTTTAGGTCTTATAGTATCTAGAAGTTTTCAATCTTAAAGTGAATTTCAGCTCTAGATCTTTTTGACAAAGGTTCAAACTCTCAATTCCAAATATCAGAGAACTATGTTGAATTTAAATGGCTAAGTGAGGGACTTCCCTGGTGGTGCAGTGGTTAAGAATCCACCTGCCAGTGCAGGGGACACGGGTTCGAGCCCTGGTCTGGGAAGATCCCACATGCCGCGGAACAACTAAGCCTGCGCGCCACAACTACTGAGCCTGTGTTCTAGAGCCCACGTGCCACAACTACCGAAGCCTGTGTGCCTAGAGCCCATGCTCTGCGACAAGAGAAGCCCCCGCAATGAGAAGCCTGCACACCACAACGAAGAGTAGCCCCCGCTCGCCACAACTAGAGAAAGGCTGCGTGCAGCAACGAAGACCCAGCGCAGCCAAAAATAATAAAATGCATAAACTTATAAAAATAAATAAATGAATGAATGAATGAATGAATGAATGGCTAAGTGAAAAACAAACGTTGCAAACACCAGAATGCTCTTTGGGATCATTAGGAAAACCCAGCATGCCTTAGTGCATAAAACTAATGTACTTAAATTTGAATTCTTCCTTACTAGTATTATAATTTTGCACAAGTTTTTTTAACCTTTCTTGAGCCTGTTTATCTAATGAGTAAAATGGGTATAAAATTATCTAGCTACCTTACAGGGTTGATGTATGAATTAAGAAGATATTTGTATCATATAGTTTGTACACAATAAATGGTAGATAATATTATATAATAGTATATGCATGGGTTGCTGTGAGTGCCTATGTTTTTGTATTTTGATAGTTGTGATGTTTCTAATTTTCCAAAGGTATTCGACAGTATTAACTAACATATTTTAAATCTATCCAGTTGTCATGAAATCCAGTCAATTTGTTTTACGCTTTTTATTTTAAAAAGCAGGTGTATTTTGAATTAATGCGTTATTCAAAATAGTATTAGATAGGGAGGGTGGGAGGGAGATGCAAGAGGGAGTAGATATGGGGATATAGGTATATGTATGGCTGATTCACTTTGTTATACAGCAGAGACTAACACACCATTGTAAAGCAATTATACTCCAATAAAGATGTTAAAGAAAAATAAAAAATAATATAGTATTAGAAGTTATGAACATGAGAAAGTGACATAATTTCTGCTTTTAGAGATTAAAAAAACATTTTAAGGATCAATATTTTTGAAGCTCTGTAACTGTGTGTGTGTGTTTTTTTTTTTTTTTAGTTAGTTTATTTATTTATTTATTTATTTATTTATTTATTTACTTGGTTGCGCCAGGTCTTAGTTGCGGCAGGCGGGCTCCTTAGTTGCGGCTCAAGGGCTCCTTGGTTGTGGCACGTGGGTTCCTTAGTTGCAGCATGCGAACTCTTAGTTGCGGCATGCGTGTGGGATCCCTGACCAGGGATCGAACCCGGGCCCCCTGCGTTGAGAGCACGGAGTCTTAACCACTGTGCCACCAGGGAAGTCCCTGTAACTGCGTTTTAAAATTATACTATGAAGGGGCAGTTGGCAGAAGAGATTGTGCTCCAAGGCCGCCGGCTCACTTTCTGCTTGGAGTTCCCGTGGCCCGTGATTCGGCCTCTGCTCTCGACCCGGAGTCCATTTGTTGGGCGTCCTGGTTGCCCTCTCTCACCCGGCTGGGGCACAGCAAGGAGGCCCCATCTTCCGACGGCGTCCTGTGGAGTAGGGTCCCGGACCGTTGTCCTGAAGAGCGAGATGGAGCTTGGCCCCCTCCCCCTCCTCTCCCTCCCTCCTTCCTTCCGCCGCAACGTGGCTAACCACAGCCCCGCGCTGAGCCGCAGCCCCAGGCGGCCCGGCAGCAGCAGCAGTGTGGCGCGGAGGCGCCACTGAGCCGGCAGCCTCAGGCAAGCAGGACAGCGTGCTGCCGCTGTGGAGCCACGTAAAGAGTGTGGATCTCAACCCCATGACCGGACCAGTATCCCGTCGTCGCCTTACTTCAAAGTGCAGCTCTACGAGTTCAAGACCTACCACGAGGTGGTGGACGAGATCTACTTTAAGGTCACACATGCTGAACCATGGGCGAAAGGAAGCAGGAAGACAGCTGGCCAAACAGGGATGTGCGGAGGGGTTCTAGGCGTTAGGACAGAAGGAATTGATTCTACAGCTTTTTGCCTGTTACACAGATTATTTACTCTGAAGTTAACTCGCAAGCAAGTGATGGGTCTTATAACACACACAGACTCTCCATATATTAGAGCCCTTGGATTTATGTATATAAGGTACACACAGCCCCCTACAGATCTATGGGACTGGTTTGAATCCTTCCTTGATGCTGAAGAGGACCTAGATGTGAAGGCTGGTGGAGGCTGTGTAATGACCATTGGAGAAATGCTATGGTCTTTGCTCACAAAACTGGAGTGGTGTTCTACCTTGTTTCCAAGAATTCCGGTTCCAGGTCAGAAGAATATTGATCAACAGATTAAAACGCGGCCAAGAAAAATCAAGAAAGATGGAAAGGAAAGCGCTGAGGAAATAGACATGTTGAACGCAGGTGTTCAGGGTCTCCAAGGAGATCACTGAGTCCACGGAGGTCCCCAAGAAGATCCAGAAGTAGAAGCCATCATGGGGAGGGCCATGGGTCTTCTAGTTTTGACCGAGAATTAGAAAGAGGAAAGAACGCCGACGACCAGAGCGTGAAGCCAAAGAAGGAAAAAGAAAGGCGAAGATCCCGAAATATTGATCGGGGGCTAGAAGGTAGGCATAGCAGGAGTAGGGAAAGACATAGAAGCCGTAGTTGAAGTCGTGATAGGAAAGGGGATAGAAGGGACAGGGATCGGGAAAGAGAGAAAGAAAATGAGAGAGGTAGAAGATGAGATTGTGACTATGATAAGGAAAGAGGTAATGACCGAGAAAAGGAGAGGTCAAGAGAACGGTCCAAGGAACGGAGAAGTAGGGGTGAGGTAGAAAGAAAGCAATATAAAGAAGACAAAGATGATAGGCGGCATAGAGATGACAGAAAAGATTCCAAGAAAGAAAGAAAACATAGGAGTAGAAGTAGAAGTGCGGGGAAACGAAGTAGAAGCAGGAGCAAAGAGAAATCAAGTAAACATAAAAATGAAAGTAAAGAAAAATCAAATAAAAGGAGTAGAAGTGGCAGTAGAGGAAGAACTGACGGTGTTGAAAAACCAAGAAAACGGGAACAGCCCCAGCAAAGAAAAATCTAGGAAGCGTAGCAGAAGCAAAGAACGTTCCCACAAATGAGATCACAGTGATAGTAAGGACCAGTCTGACAAATATGATCGCCAAAGGAGCCAAAGTATAGAACCAGAGAGCCAAGAAAGACAACATAAAAGCAAAGAGGAGAGTGTGTGAAAATTTTTTGTATAAGTGGATCACATTGAATCCTATAAATGTTGGATTAAATCTGCTTTTTTTTTTCCTCCCAAGTTGAGATGGTGAAGTAGTTACACACTCTTCAAGCTCCCTGTAGGCTGCATTTTCATTTCCTCTTTTGTGTAGGGAAGTGCCTTTGTAATCCCATTTATTGCATTGATGTTTTCACCCAACTGTTGAGTTTGATACATGATGCACAGATTATTCTTGCATTTTATTGTTGAATTGTTTTTGAGATGTACAGTCTGTACATATGTCCTGAAAATGTTTTAATTCCTTTGGCATGGTTGCCATGTTGGTTAAATTTGTATAAGGCAATAAACTGCCACTAATTCTATTTTTGTTTTGTAGGTGTGGGATTATGGTTTGTGTGCTGAAGTTAGCATGGCTGTGCTTTTCGTAATAGAATGCTAAAAACTTTGAAAATGGGTCTTGGATGTCTATTATAGGAGAATTACATGCTTTCAGTGTACATGAAGGCAGCAGTTGTAGGAGTCACATTCTTGTCCACTGTATATTATCTTGGAAGGCTCTTGTTAATATGTCAAACCTAATATTCTCCACAGTTAACTTTAGAGAGAATTTAAGAGAAGTTAGTTTCTGATGCAAAGGTTTCAGTTAGGCTGTGATTTGATCAAAAGTCCTTTTAGCATTCTACCTCAAAGGGACACTGTTAGTATACCTAAAATTTATTCACTAAGTTTTCCTTTTTTATTTGAAAAAATACATGACATGTAATCTTTTTCTTGAATTTTTCAGATTTTAAAGTACTATATAAAAGGAGAAATTAATGTCTAAAGCCTAGCATTCTTGCAGCAACCCTATACTAACGTGAAATTGGGAGGGGGGGGGCGCAGATGAGTAGAGAAATAGATGTAAGCCTCAAGCTTCCAAAGCATTTTTATAAATGGAAAATACTTAAATTATGAAACAGCTTGATATAGTGTCCTTTTTTTAAATTCAAACTTTTTTTATTGATAATGAAGATTGCTGTTTGAGGTTTTAAACTTAATCTAGAACAGAGAAGTATTAAAAGTAATGCTATGCTGCATTATTTAAGATTATCAGCAAATTATTTGATAGATTGTTCTAATGACTTGTATTCTGATTACAGAGAAGGATCGTGAGTGTGGAATAAATACTGGATTAAATCCTTTAAAAAAAAATAAAATTATACTGTGGCTGTGCCTGGTCACCTCATGGATGTCAGTGTAGGACCAGTGCACAGAATGGCTCAGTAAAATAAAATCACATATTGAAGTTTTCAAGTAGCAGATTCCAGCTTTATTAGATAATCTTTTGATGCTTCTACAAGCTTTTTTATGGTTAACATTTTGCGGTGTAGTTTTATTCCTTAGATGCTTTTTTAGTCTTCCATCTCTCAGGTGAGATAATTAGCTTCATTCCATGAAATACGGATTTTAATGAACCTATAGGCAACAATAAGAAGAACATTATTTCTCCTGAGTCCTCTGAATATGAATTGAGAAGGCAATAAGATGTACATAATAGACTTATAAAAACAGTGCTGCAGTAATGACTGATTTTAAAATATCCAGTTATATGCAGTTCATTTGATATGGCAGTTATGGCAATATTCTGGTCATTGCCTATAGAATATATTTGACCTAGAAACTCCCTCTGAGTCTTCATACGCTACCCCCCTCTCCTCTCCAGCTGTGTAGAGAAATATAAAAATATATGGTTAAGCAGAGTCAGTGGGTGAGAAAATGGAATAGACACTCAGGAAGTAGGCAGTTAACTTGAAAGCTGCCTTAGAATAAGCTGAATGTGCTGTGTAGGAATTTTGCAAATTGTCATTAAGATTTGTGCAAATGTAAATGCAAATACTGGGTTCTTCTGATAGTTTGCTCTTTCAAGTACTGTACACAGGGGTACACTGCTGGAGGCTACTGCAACAGAAGTACCGGTTGAGCTATATAGTCTTGTTCAAAAATATAGAGAACTGGAGAGTAGTAGCAGGGAAAGCAGTCCAGCAGGGAGCAATCAGTGTTTGCTTAGAGGAAGTCATTCGACAAAACTTGGCTAAAAAACAGGTTGCAACTGCAACCTGCCTGCTTTATCTGTGTGAAATGATTTATCATTCTTTTATTTGATGTCTGCATATACAAATATAAAGGTGGTCAGTCACCAGTGGTCACCTATTCTACATAGCAACTCACACATTGTGTGTGAATGTCGGCAGTGATTCACCAGGCAGCGGCATGAAAAGGCCGGACTCAAACGTGTCATCTTTAAAGGAACTTCAGGTAGTAAGCATGGAAACCTTGTCCATTATAGCAAATCAGCAAAAGGTTATATTATTTTTTTCAATTTGTGCATTAATACCTGCTGAATAACTGTACTGTCAAGTACAATAAATAAATATGTCATCACCATTTAGTGGTAATGCAAACCTAGCAAGAACTGATAACCAAAATCAGGAATATTTTGAAATACACTAGCCATTTTAGTTGATCTGTTATCTTAACTGCTTTCAAATTAAATGCAAATTTCTGGGAAAAAAAAAAGAATAGGGATCTTGTAAGTAGAACCCTATTTCATTATTTGTATACATTTTTACTGAACTGGAATAAAACCAGCTAATGGTAGGTTAGTAAGTCACAAACACTCTATCGAGGTACAGCTGATGTCAGATGTGAGTTAAGTAGCTCTAAATGTCTTTGAAATTTCATATCTGTCTTAAAAATCCAGATGACTTTTACAATGCCCACACCATAATATATTTAAATTTATATAAATATAACAGTGTTTAAAATTACCCCTCCCCTGAAGATGTGCCGTTTTAACTTTTTGTATTCCTTGGCACTTGTTATAGTACTTCCATTTTGAAAAGTGATGTGAAGATGGTAGCTTTTTGATTTAATTATCTGTTTTAAAATTTATTAGTTTGAAATGTCCCACACGAGGAAGTACAATCACCATTCACTTTTGAAGTCTGTGGTTGGGTGTACAGGCAGGTACAGGTCATTTTAGATAAAAATACTGTTATCTAACACTGAAGAAAAACCCCACAATTCTTATCAAAAAAGCAAATAAGGCCAGTTTTTAATTTCCAGTTAAAAAGGTGAACTATCTTACTAGTGATTCAAAAGTTGGACATGAATTGATACTGGTTGTTGGTACACTTTTGGTAATAATAGATATAAATCTTTTTCAAGCAGAAGAAAATGTAAATAAAAGGAGAAATAAGCCAATCTTATTTATATGTAGGTAAGATATATAGCATTCAGGGACTTCCCTGGTGGCCCAGTGGCTAAGACTCTGCACTCCCAGTGCAGGAGGCCTGGGTTTGATCCCTGGTCAGGGAACTAGATCCCGCATGCTGCAACTAAAGATCCCGCGTGCCGCAACTGAGACCCGGTGCAGCCAAATAAATAAAATAGTAAATATTAAAAAAAAAAAAAAAGATATATAGCATTCAGAACATGAAAAGAGTTGTTAAAAAAAGCTTCAAATAAGATCTGTCAGAACCACTGAACAGTGCGCTCCTTGTGAACGATATTTTCATCATCCGGATTGCGAGTGTACACAGTTAAGATAAGAATAGCTATCTTGGAGTAGTTTCTCTTTGAAAAACACCAGTGCTCTTCAGAATGTATTTGTTTTCCATTATAGTCTTCTTTTATTATTTTAAAATTTTAGAATTTATTTTTTGAATAATAAATACATTCAGATGTTCAAAATTCAAAGGAAATAGCAGAGTTTATAATATTCACTCCTTGTGTCTCCATCTAGAGATATTTTAAGCATCTGCAAGTATGAGTATAGTTATTTAACATGTATATGTTTTTCTTCTCCCTCCTTTAAGCAGAAGTTCTAACCTACTGTATGTATTGTTCTGTACCTTGAAAACATTTTTTTTTTTTTTTTTTTTACATCTGTATCATTATGTAAAGTGTCTCCCTCATGGTTCTTTTCTTAGGACTGCCTGGTATTTTCTTGTATGGCTGTATCCCATTCTTTTTTAACCAGTGCCTGTTGTTATACTTTCAGATTGTTGCCTTATTGTCTTGACTCCACAGATATTTTAGTGTTGAAAATCATTTGTTTCGTACTTTCAGGCAGAAATGTTTCGGAGTTATGAAAAGAATAAAGACTGTTGGGAGCTGGGTGAGGAAGGGTAGTCCTCAGCTAGTTTTTGATTGTTAAAAGAGTTCATTTAAGGACTTTTAAAATCTGCTTTCATTCATGTCTGTACATAAATGATAGCATTCTACAGAAAGGGCTTAAAAAAAACTTGAACAGCCCCAGGCAACATTCAAGCATCCACTGGGAGGACCTTGTGTCATAGAGCCAGAGATCTGGGTTTTTATTTCCATTGAATTGGGACTGTGGGCAAGCCTGAAATTCTGAACTGACTATATCTTTTTTACTTTACTTTCTTTATATTGTTTTGTAATAATAATAATAATAAACCCCTAGTTGTAAACAGTTCAGACAGTGGTTCCTATATTCATTCTCTTGCTTCCCTTTTAATATAGTTTTATTGCATCTATATATTCCTAAGAATATTTTATTTTTAAAAAACTAGTTTTAAATTTTATAAAAAGATTATGATGCTCTGTCTAATCTCTAGAATTTCTTCCACTTAATATTACATTGCTAAAATTCATCTATATTATTACTTGTCACTAAAATGTATCCATCTTATAATGTATGTATATCTCATTCTATGATTATGACTACAATTTATTTATCCAGTTTTCTGTTTGTGGACATTTGAGTTGTTTCCCAGGTTTTGTTATTGTGAACAGTGCTTCTAAGAATATTTTTGTACTTGTTTTCTGTTGTACTTGTGCAAGAGTTTCTCTTAGGTATAGACACTAGGTAGGTGTATAGCTAGGAAATTAGGAAATCCTCAGGTATGTACCTAGGACATTAGTTGCTAGGCATATGTGAATGTTCCACTTCAGGAAGTAATGCCAGACTGTTTACCAAAGTGCTTGTACTGCATGCAACAATTAAGTTTCTATTTCTGAGTTGTGTGTACAAATTGGGTTCCTGCTCTCATGGGAATTGTATTCTAGTTAAATAAATACAAGAAGATAATTTCAGAATTGGTGCAGTGTTATGCAAAGGATAGATAATGTTGGGAGCTGGGCGATGGATGGTCTTTAGCCAGTTTCTAATCATTAGGAGCAAAGAGTGATGGCAAGTGATTAGGAGGGTTTGTTTTAGTTACGGAAGGCCTGGGGTGGGGTGGTCATTTGAGGTGAGACCTGGATGAAGAGGCAGCTGGGTCAAAATCAGGGACCCCAGGAGTAGAGAGCGCAGAGGCACTGGGGAAGGAACGAACAGGGTCTGTAGCAGGTGCAAAAAAGCTACTCTGGTTGGAAAGCAGTGGACCAGGAAGGAAGTGAGAGGTCAGCAGAGCTGGAGCATGACAGGGCGGTGAAGAGCCATTAGAAATTAAAATAGATGAGTGATGTGAGCTTATTTAGATTAAAAAAATATATATTTATTTATATTTATTTTGGCTGCTCCGGGTCTTAGTTGTGGCACGCTGGATCTTTTAGTTGCAGCATGCAGACTTCTTGGTTGCGGGCATGCGAACTCTTAGTTGTGGAATGCATGCGGGATCTAGTTCCCCGACCAGGGATCAAACCTGGACCCCTTGCATTGGGAGTGTGGAGTCTTACCCACTGGACCACCAGGGAAGTCCCGCTTATTTCTATTTTGAAAATATTACTCTCACTACCATTTTGGTAATGAATACCAGATCATGATGTGCAGGAATGGAGAAAGGGAGATGGGTTAGAAGCAAATGCTAGTCCAGTTGAAAGATGCTGATGGCTTAGACTAAGGTAGCAGTGCAGAGGAGAGAGATAGTGAGGTTCAGGATATGTCTTACAGGTAAAGTGACAGGATTTGCTGGTAAATTAGTTCTGGAGTTTTAGGGAGATAGAAGCTTTTAATTTCTAAAACATGGTCTTTAAAACCAGTATGTTATTAATTCAGAAGCTTTGTCTCTGCTCTAAATAATGTACTCAATGATTTTAGTAGAGTTAATTGATTTTCACTCATCACTTGAATCTGTTTTCTGGGATGTTGCAAATGTTTGCTGCACAGGTGTTAAAACTGGTTCCTGGTCTAGCTCCAGACCTTTCCTGTGCACTTCTATCACTGCAGTCCCTTTTCTGGCCTCTACCTGGGGACATCTGTCCTTGTTCCACCAGCCATTTCTTGTTCTTTGTTCTGCATTCTTTTTTTTTTTTTTTTTAAATTTTTTTAATTTTTGGCTGTGTTGGGTCTTCGTTGCTGCGCACGGGCTTTCTCTAGTTGCATCGAGCGGGGGCTGCTCTTTGTTCCAGTGTGCGGGCTTCTCACTGCAGTGGCTTCTCTTGTTGCAGAGCACAGGCTCAAGGCCCGTGGGCTTCAGTAGTTGTGGCTCGCGGGCTCTAGAGCGCAGTCTCAGTAGTTGTGGCGCATGGGCTTAGTTGCTCCGCGGCATGTGGGATCTTCCCGGACCTGGGCTCGAACCCATGTCCCCTGCGTTGGCAGGCGGATTCTTAACCACTGCGCCACCAGGGAAGCCCCTGTTCTGCATTCTTGCTGTCACACTTACTTTGCAGGGATGTGCAGAAGCTGCATCATTTGGATTAGGGCCATGACATCCAAACCTGAAACTGTGGCTGGTAGGTTGGGTCAGAACAGCCTGAGGCCTTGGAGATTTGGACTGAGGAAAGTAGTTGAGTCTTAACTGTCAGAATTTCTGCAGAATCCAATTACTTTTGTTTCTGTGAAATTAGAATTGATAAGATACAGCTGATTCATAAACTGATGTTAGGTTCAAACACATCTTTTAATGTAGCCTTTACATTTTAATCAGATTCTAGTTTTTGTAAATCACATCATGTTGTACTTATGCTCAGAAATTCTGTAATTGTTTGTGACTGGAGACTCTGTACTCCAATAATATCACTTATTCCTGCTTCTCTTTTTATATTACCACCACGCAGGGCTGGTTTTCTCTTATTTGAAGACCAAGTTCAATGGTACTTTTTACCCACACACCTGCATTTGTGTCCATGGTGCCCTGCCACTTTACCAGTCCTTTAATTCCAGCTGATAACAGCAAAAGTGGTACAGACCTACTTTTGCTACGGATGATGGAAGTTTCAGAATAGGTTATATTGCTACACATATAGCATCTAAGGGTAGGGGCTCAAGCAAGAGCTCGGGGAGGGGCACAGGAAATGTGGACTGAGATTCTACAGAGCAAGGAAAGTCATGGCAGGTACCATGTTGGGTAGCTAGTTGAATCGGTAGGGGAATGTCTGGAAGGGGAGATTGTATTGGTGTCTGGTGGCTGCTGTAACAAATGACCACAAACCTGGTGGCTTAGAGCTGCAGAAATTTATTCCCTCACGGTTCTAGAGAGCAGAAGTCTGAAATCAAGGTGGCAGCAGGGCCACACTCCCTCCACAGGTTGTAGGATCCTTTAGCTCTTCCAGATTTTGGTAGCTCCAGGCTTCCTTGGCTTGTGGCCACATCACTCTTGTCACTGCCTCCATCTTTACATGGTCTTCTCCTTTGTGTCTTAATCTCCTCTTCTGTCTCAGAAGGATGCTTATAACAGGATTTAGGGCCCACTGGAAATACAGGATGATTTCATCTCAAGATCTTTAACTTCAAAGGTCTTTTTTCTAAATGATGCAACGCTCACTGCATATGAATATTAGGACATGAACATATCTTTTTGGGGACCACCATTCAACCCACTACAGTGATCAAAACCTGTGAAGTCCTACTTTAAACCTAGAAAACTAAGGTAATGATCAAGTGGGGAATCAAAGATAGAAACAACTACCTTTGGGTTTTGTTTGTTTGTTTTTCCTAGAACACATTTATCCTGACAGAGCCTCCCCTTTAAAGAAGCATAAAATTCATAAAGCATAAAGTTCATAATGCTGAGTACGTCTCCCCATTCCACTCTGGAGAGGTGGTTTAGTTAGTATAAAAGTGGCCAGATTCGTTCAGGTAGAAGATTAAAAATAAATAAACGTTTTTCTTTTTTGAACAGCTAGTATGGAGATCTTTGGGAAGAATTTCCTAGAATGCTGTATATGTATATATATGTATATACATATTATATATTTACCATTCTTTCTGCAGATATTTCAATTATATTTATTTTTCTCCACTTCGTAAAAGGTTTCAAAACATAAAGCACAGAGAATCACAGCACTTAGGTGCCCATCATCTAAACTTAATAAAATTTTGCATTTTGCCATATTTACTTTGGATATATATTTTTAAGAAAAATAATGTAGATATAGTAGGCTATTCATCTTACATATATATTTTATAATCTTAAAATTATTTGGCACAATGCTTTGACTACATTTTTGGGTTTAGTTATTCATAATTCATATTTTGTACTATGTGTTATTAGTGTTGTCAGCAGGACTTCTTTTAAATCAGTATTTAACTGTGGGTGTTTTGAAGTGAGATAGTTTATAGTTCTGAAATAGTATATAATGTTTGAAATTGATTAAATTGATTCTTAAAATCTTGGGGCTTCCCTGGTGGCGCAGTGGTTGAGAGTCTGCCTGCCAATGCAGGGGGCACGGGTTCGGGCCCTGGTCTGGGAGGATCCCGCGTGCCGCGGAGCAGCTGGGCCCGTGAGCCACAATTGCTGAGCCTGCACATCTGGAGCCTGTGCTCTGCAACAAGAGAGGCTGCGACAGTGAGAGGCCCGCGCACCGCGATGAAGAGTGGCCCCCGCCCGCCGCAACTGAGAAAGCCCTGGCACAGAAACAAAGACCCAACACAGCCATAAATAAATAAATAAATAAATACTTTAAAAAAAAAAAAGAAAATCTTATTTGAAAACTTTAATGTTCGATAACTTGTCAGTTATCAAGTAGTAAACTCTCTTGAACTCTTGCAATAGCTTTATAGTTTTTTGTTTCGTGTTTTCCAAAAATTTTGAAATGTTTCAAACAAACAGGAAAGAATAGAGAGAAACATAAACCAACATACCAGCTTCATTAATTCCTTATATTTTACTAACTTGCTTGATACTAAAAAAAATAAATAAATAAAACATTACATATATAGTTGAACCCTTGATGTTATTTTCCTTTCTTCTTACCTAGAAGTAACCATTAACCTGAATTTGGTACACTATCATACTCATTCATGATACCCTTTCTATTAAGTACATACATCTAGCCATAAATAATATGTACCGTTTCTTGGTACATATTACAACTATATAACAAGTATCATATTTATTACTCTGCAGCTTTTTTCTCATTTTTAAAATTTATTTATTTATTTATTTATTTTTGGCCGTGTTGGGTCTTCGTTGCTGTGCGCAGGCTTTCTCTAGTTGGGGTGAGCCAGAGCTACTCTTCCTTGCGGTGCACGGGCTTCTATTGCGGTGTCTTCTCTTGTTGCAGAGCACGGGCTCTAGGCGTGCGGGCTTCAGTAGTTGTGGCTTGCGGGCTCTAGAGTGCAGGCTCAGTAGTTGTGGTGCCCGGGCTTAGTTGCTCCGTGGCATGTGGGATCTTCCCGGACCAGGGCTTGAACCCGTGTCCCCTGCATTGGCAGGCGGATTCTTAACCACTGCGCCACCAGGGAAGCCCCCTCATCATTTTTTGATAGTCATGTAGCTATATGAAGATACAGTTCATTTTAACTATTGTGTATATTTTCACTGTGTGAGTATTCCACAATTACTTCATCCATTATCTCAGAGATGTTTAGATTATTGCAAATTTTTTGATGACTCTGCTGCATGGAACAGCCTTGAACGTTTACTTCTGCGTGAGTTTGTTATGGTGTCCTAAAAGTGAGTTGCTGGGTTGAAGAGCATGTGTAGCCTTAGGTTTAGTAGGTTTAAACAAATTGATCTCTAAAAGGGTTGTACCCATTTGTACTCAGACCAATTATGCATTAGAATTCCTGTTGTTTTGTATTCACTGCCAAGAATAGGTTAGTTCAGATATCTTTTTATTATGGACATTTTCAAATATGTACAAAAGTAGAGAGTAAATATAATGAATTCCCACGGAACCCTCACCTAGCTTCAACAGTCTTTAATATATGACCAATTTTCCTTTATCCACAAAGCCGCTCCTACCACCCAGGATTGTTTGGAAGCAAATCTCTGCCGTCGTATCATTTCATCAGTAACTATTTTCATACACAATGCCTGTCTTCAGAAGATAAGGACTCTTTTTAGTAGCATTGGTATTTAGCATATATCTTTTTAGATTGAAGTATAACTTTTATATAGTAAAATGCATGTCTTAGGTGTACTGTTCTCTGTTTTGATAAATGCATATATTTGAGTAATTCATAGCCCAGTCCAGAGCAAGTCCATCCCTCCAGCTGGAAGAGATCTGTGCAGATCTGACCTCTGTGAGGGAGACAGAAGTAAAGGAAGGTGGGTAGGAAAAGCCCCAGACTGTGGCATAGTTTTCAGAGTTTTGGCAAAGCCAGTGGGGAACCATTGAGCCAAAGTTACCTGTCAGGGGAGCCACATGGTTCCCAGGGACAGGCTTGCCTTTATATCCCTGTGGCACTCAGTTCTTGTCTGGGGGCAGCCGGTGAGAAGACTGGTGGACAGAATTCCAAAGACAGCCCCCAGGATTCCTGTCCCCTGGCTGTTCTGTCAAACACTCATCTAGGTACTGTTGTGAAGGGATTTTTACAGATGTTAAGTCCAAGTCAGTTGACTTTAAGTTATGGAGATGACATAGGCCCTTTAAAAGAGAGTTTTCTCAGGTTGGTGACAGGAGGGGAAGTCAGAGAGATTTGAAGGCAAGAAGGATTAGGTGTGCCGGTGCCGGCCCAGAGGTAGAAGGCGCACAGGTGAGGAAGAATGTGAGTGTCCTCTAGAAGCTGAGGGTGACCCTTGGCTGACCGCCAGCAAGGAAACAGGAACCTCAGTCCTGCAACTGCAAGGAACTGAATTTGGCCAACAACCTGAATGAGCTTGGGAGCAAATTCTTCCTAGAGCTGACAGCTGAGAGTCAAGCCTGGCTGACACCTTGATTTTGGCCTTGTGAGACCATTTATTAATATTATCACTGATCTCATCAGAAAAGCTATCAAGCTCACAGTGTCAGATACAAATTTTTCCAAAAATCTAACTTTACTTGAAAGTTCAGATTTTATCATTTGCCACAGACACAATTTTATTCCTTGAAGTGAGAGACTTGCTTCATTTCTGAGAAAATTCCTGACAAATATGGTTTGAGTAACCGTAATTGGTTCTTCTTTCAAATAAAAATGTCATTCAGTGAAGAATGGAACTAGTTCATCCCTTATTGCAGTCACTCGAGTGATTTCCTCAGACACCTCAATCTGTTGTGTATTGAAGCCTGAAGTACTTTATGGGTACTTCCCATGTCATCACACAGAATATTAAAGAGATACATCGATTCACGGGTCACAGTTGAATACGATTAATAATTTTTGCTGCTTCAAACGTATTTTAAATGAAAGTAGATTTTGCTTTTTGGAATTGTGAGTGCATGTTAGTGAAGAATACGATGACTTGCTATAGTTTATTACACTGCCTTTGTTCATAGTTACACCAATATTTTTATGTATCTGCTTTTACACCATCATGCAACACAGTGACAAGGTGGTAAGTTATTATGAAAATAGTTTTACCGTGCCAGACCCCTGAAAGGATTTTGGGGATTCTTAGCTATACAGGTACACCTTGTTTTATGGTGCTTTGCTTTATTGTGCTTCACAGATAATGGGGTGTTTTCAAATTGAAGGTTTGTGGCAACCCTGTATCGAGCAAGTCTACTGGTACCAGTTTTCCAACAGGATTTGCCCACTTTGTGCTTCTGTGTCATATTTTGGTAATTCTCACAATATTTCAGACTTTTTTGTTATGGTGATCTGTGATCAGTGACCTTTGATGTTGCTGTTGCAAAAAGATTATGACTTGCTGAAGGCTCAAACGATGGTTAGCATTTTTTAGCAAAAAAATTGATATTAAATTGATCAAATATTAGTTAATTACATTTTTTAAGACATAATGCTATTGTGCTCTCAGTAGACTGCAGTTTAGCGTAAACATAACTTTTATATGCACCAGGAAACAAAAAACGTTTGTGTGACTTGCTTTATTGTGAAATTCGCTCTACTGCAGTGGTCTGGAACTGAACCCGCAATATCTCTGAGGTATGCCTGTACGTTGGGAAATGCTGCCCTACATCTTTTTGTCTTGTCAGTTCTTCAGTTTTAACCATCTAGTGGGTGTACAATTGTATCTCGTTGTGGTTTTAATTTTCATTTCTTTCATGACTAATGAGCATTGAGTACCTTTTTATGTGCTTATTGGGCACTTGGATATCCTCTTTGTCGAGGGCCTGTTGTCTTTGAAATGCCTCTTCTGGACCCTCTGATGGAGGTAGACAACCTTGGAAAGCCCGCTTTTAGACCCAGCACACTTAACATTTTTACTGGGCATCTGCAAGTCAATTAGGAAAAAAATGTCATTTATTCAGTCATAGTTTGTAATTTTTTTTGTTTTTAAAACTTTTTATTGAAGTATTAACATCAGTTCAGCAAGGTGCTTTTCATATTTATTAATCTTTTAGTTTTTTAAGTTACTGATTTTCCGTTTTCTATTTCATTTATTTTTGCTTATCTGCATTATTTCTTTCTACCTATTTCTTCCCTAGGTTATGAGTGGCAATTTAGATGATTGATTTCAAGTCATCTTCTTTTCTAATTTAAGCATTTAATGCTATAAATTTCCCTCTAACCACTGCTTTAACTGGATTTTACAAGTTTTGATGTAGTATATTTTCTGTATTGTTAAATTATGAAATATTTTAAATTTCCTTTTAATATCTTCTTTGACCCATTGGCTATGTATATGTTGCTTAATTTCCAAATATCAATATTTGAATCTTTTCTAGATATCTTATTACCGATTTCTAATTTAATTATGTTATCAGAAATTTTACTCTGTAAACTAAATCTTTTGAAATCTGAGCCCTGTTTTATAGCACAGCATATGCTCCATCTCAGTGTTATGTTCCACATGCATTTGAAAGAATGTGTATTCTGTGTTTGTAGTGTTCTATTAATGTCCATTAAAGCAAGTTGATTTAATTGTATATTATCCAGTTTTTCTATATCATTATTTTTTTGTCTAGGATTTTCTAGAGAGGAAGAGAGGTGTTAAATTTTCTAATTATGGTATGGATATCTGTTTTTCCCTTTATTTCTGCAGGTGTACCTCAGGTTTTGCGGGTTCGCTAGACCACCATAATAAAGCGAATATTACATAAAGTGAGTCACATGAAGTTTTTGGTTTCCCAGTGCATATAAAATTTATGTTGACACTAAACTGTAGTCTATAAGTGTCTAATAGCATTATGTCTAAAAAAACAATGTACAAACCTTCATTAAAAAATAATGCTGTTGAAAAAAAATAATAATAATGCTGTTGAAAAAATGGCTCAGATATATCGACTTGCTCCAGGGTTGCCACAAACCTTCAATTTGTTAAAAACACAGTATCTGCAAAGCACAATACAGGGAAGTGCAATACAATGAGGTATGCCCATATTGGTGTTTACTTCATGTATTTTGAAGTTTTGTTATTTGGAGCATACACATTTATGATTAAGTTTTCCTGATGAGTTGACTTTTCTTATATTATTTGCAAAAGTCCCATTTTACCTCTGCTAATACATTTTTTTCTTGAAAAGTGATTATATTAATATAGTCAAGCCAGCTTTTCTTGGACTTATTATGTTGATGGTTTATCTTTTTCTGTTTTTATTCTCAACCTATCTTTGTCTTTATTTTTATTTTTTATTGAAGAATGGTTGATTTACAATGTTATGTTAATTTTTTCTGTATAGCAAAGTGACTCAGTTATACACATATATACATTCTTTTTTGTATTCTTTCCCATTATGTCTTTATTTTTAAGGTGTATTGCTTGTCACTAGTATATAAATGGGCCTTGCTTTTTTATCCAGCCTGACAACCTCTGTTTAATTAGAATATTTACTCTATTTATATTTAAACTACCTGCTAATTCCAGTATCTCTCGGTCATTCCATGGTTTGTTTCTGTTGACAGCTTTTTCTCTTTACAATGGCCTAGTAATTTTCTGTTGTATCCTAATCATTATGGATGATTGTTGTAGAGAGCCTGTCTTTTCTGTTTTCTTTCTCTGAGTATCATTTTGGTTTTAGTAGGCAGTAAAATTACTGGGTGATCACATTGAACCTTTGGTACCTTAGTTTTGTAGTGTACCAGGGTGGGCTGGTTTTGCCCTAGTTCAAGAGGACCCCTTTAATCCTGGGGCATAGCCTTTACTCTTCAGGAAAGAGCCTCAGTGTAAAGCCTGAGGTTTTTACCCAGCAGTTTCTAGGCTTGGCTGAAATTCTGTTTCCTCTGGGGTGGCAGCAGCTGAGATACCGTCTCAGCCTCTTTCAACCTTCCAGCTATTGCTCTCCGGTGGCCTCCATGGAGTCTTTCTTTGCACATGTGAGTTAATGGGTCAGCCACGAATTTGAAGTGAGCTTATTTTTAGAGTATAGGTCTCCTCTGCAGCCCTCTCCTTTCTGGAATTTCTACATTCAAATTTACACTCACTTTGGTGACCACAAACTCTGTCGTTTGACACCTCCAGCAAATAAGACTGTGGCTTTCTGCTGGAATTTTGGTTACTCCTACACTGTGGGAACTGGGATGTGCTCTCGGGAAGAGCTTAGATATGTGGACCTTACCCATGAGTGTGGTTGTTTAAGTGGTTGAATCCCTGATAGTTTTGCTGGTGTTTGGTTGCTTTTGTAGGTTGGGTTCCTTTGGGAAGCAAACTCTGTGGGGCAGAGAGAGATGTGAAGGAAGTTTATTAGTATATTATTGGTATTGACACCTGAGGAAAAAGGGGGAAGAGAAGGGAAGGAAGAAATGGGTAGAGGGAGAAGGTGGGCTGTGATGCATTTTTAGAAAGGCCATAGCTGACTCTGTAGGGGGTTCTGAAATGGGATGGCTCTTCAGAGTTTATAGCCATTCATTAGATGTTCTTCTTCTGTCTTTTCAATTACTTGTCTTATATTTTGTTCACAGTTGATAGTCCTTAACCTGTTGGAGATAGACAACGTGGTGGAAAAATATAAGCTGTTTTACCATTACCAGAACTAGGATTTCCCTAGGTTTTAAAATTGAAAGTTATTTGATTTTCTGGTAGTGTATCATGCTTAACATTTGACAGTGTGAAGACACTCCAGGTGGTTTTCATTTAGTTTGAAACACTTGCTTGTTAGTGTATTTAACTTAATAAGAAAATGCTACTCTACTGAGCTTTCATCTGTAATCAGAAAACATAATTGTTTGCCACATGTTTAATAGCTGTCAAAAATAGGGCAGGATTTCTTAACATAAAACAACGACATCAACACAACAGAGTAAATATTTGTATAAGAACCATAAAGTATGTGCTATATAACTATGAAAAGTTATTTTATATATTGAATACTATATGAAATTTTAGGCTCTTATTTGCTAGATTTTTACATTTTAAATGTTAGCCAATCATTGAATTGATTTGATGTGAAATCACTTAGTCCAAAGATATTTCAGTCTTATTTTAAAAAAAGTTTTACTGTCAGTTCTCTAAGTTGTGAAATATTACTTGTGGGAAATTTCATTTAAAAAGCATATTCTAGTTTAACGTGATGTCACAAATTTAGCCTGGAGAAGACAAAAATACCTAAACAGTTGTTTGCTTTCCTGCCACATCCCAACAAAAATGCTTTACCTTAAGATGTTTTGTAACCAGGTTAAAAAAAAAAAAAAAGTAAATCGAACAAACTAGTAAATATGTTATGGAGTACAGTTGCATCATTCATTATATGTTTTACTTGCATCCTCACTGTAACTTTAAATGAGAGAGATTAGGGAGAGTGAAGATGAAAGCTCCTTGACCTTTGTCCGGGTCCAAAAAGAATGACTTTTTTCAGTAGCATCTGAAGCATTTCCTCAAAGATATGGATTGTGTATTCGGAAAAAAATTAAGTAGTTTCTTTTGAAGTATGTTTTATAAAAGAATCTGGATTGGCCACGTAGTGTGATGTTAAACTTGAGGTTCATGTTCTTAGCCTGTGTTACCATTGTTACCATAATTATTTCTTTTACAAGAGTGCCACCTGACGTTCCAGTTCTTCAGTAGCAGCTAACTGCGTATTTTCGTTTAGCAGCTTAGACATAATTTTGTTGCTTGCTATCTGGCCATGTTAATGTAATATATATATATAAAATTATGCAGACTTTGTCCCAGTTAAGGTGATAATTAAAATCCTTAAGTAACTTAATTTTAAAAATTGGCTCATTTTAAGGGATTCAATTATGTGATTCTTTTCCTGTGTCCCCAAACCTTGCCGAGCCTCTCCACATCTTACCTTTTGTTGCCCTTGCAACCTCTACAGACTTCCAACCCTCAGCTTGGTCCCTGAGTCATATCAAATAAAGATAGCTGTACAAGTGGGGTGTTCTAGGGAGGTACCAGGTAGGTCCCTATATTGAGAATTCCTTGGGAACGAAGCTTTCAAGCAGCTCCAAACCTCTGGTATCTGCCAGGTTGCTGGTTTTCATGGGTTGTAGGTTGTTGGTTTTCAAGGAAACCGTGGAAATGTGAGGCAGGGGTGGGATTAGGTCAAGTTAAAGCAACACAAAGCTCACTCTTTCTACTGAGATTCAGTCATTTTTATTGAAAAAAAAAAATGCTCCCTGGATTGCTGCAAGCCTTTGGTTAATTTTCAGAATCTTTTAAAAACTGAGGAGAGAATTTTCAGAGGTTCTTTCTTCACCGTTTTCACTGGTATAACTCTCTTGGCCGGTATTTAAACCTCAGTAAATGTGGGTTCCTCTCTTTGACTCTCTTTGGTTTGAATTACTAAGTTTTTAATACATAACCATTCCGTTGTAGAGCTTTCGTAATCTGAATGCAGGGACCAGAGCCTTCTAAAAGTTTGAATCTCTTGCCACGTCTTCTAGTATAATTCTGAGAGTTCTGCAGTGATGGCAGGGTGTGGATGCTGTAGTCCCCAGTACGGTGGCACCGCCATCTGTTTGCCACTTTTCTTGTGGATGTAAAATTTCAGTTAGTGATAATAGTGCAGTTGGTTCATCTGTTTTCTTGGTTGGCATTTTATTACTTCACCGTCACCGTGGAGCCTGTGAGCTCATCACCAGTATTCAAAATGAAGGCCAGTAAATGGACTTGGCGTCTTTTTATTTCTACACAGAAATTTCTGGTATTGGCTCTTTTTATCCTTACTTCAAGACAGTACCACAATGTGATTTGGTTCAAGTGGCATATGTGTGGGCAGGTGTCCAGCTGATTCTTTCTTTGCCTGAAACTTCAGTTCTGGTGAGCATGGTAGACCTTGTTAACTTAGTTCCTTAATTTTCTTTGGTTCTTTGTGGAATCCTGGCATATAGAAACTTGTTTTTGGAAAGTTGAATTTACTTTTCATTTTGTCCGCTTTTACTCCTTTCACTGTTTTTGAAATGAATGTTCGATATTTAAATCTTTATTTCAGATTTTAAAAAATGTCAGCAAAAAGTCTGAATTCATAAAAGTAAGCAGGTATCTTTTTCATTTTGTTTCCTGAATTATGCCAAGATTACATTTAAAAATATCATCAATTCTGCTTTTCCTATTAGCATTCCTGGTGTTACTCAGCCTTCCACCTTTTCTTTCCCTATAGTGCGAATATTTGACTAATTATTATGTCCTTCCTGTGCTTTAGCGCTCAGTCATGGATTGTCTGGCAGCCTGGGTAAAAGGAAAAGGTAAAAAACAAACAAGTAAAAAATAAACAATCTGCTATTCCACTGATACCACAGATCAATAGCTAAGCTTAAATAGTTGGCTAATGAGAAATTTTCAAGCATTCAAACATTCTAAGCAAGCTAGAGGTGCAGAGTAGCTAAAATTCAATAATATACTGGGTCTGTTCTGTTCAAAATATAGCCACTAGCCATTTGTGGTTATCGAGCTCTTGGGATATGGCTGTTCTGAATTGACATGTGTACTGTAAGTGGAAAATTCATATGGGATTTCAAGGGCTTAGTATGACGAAAGAATGTAAAATAGATCATTAATTTTTAAATATTGAATACTTGGTGAATTGATAATGGCTTGGATATATTAAAGTAAATAAAATATATTATGAAAATTAATTTTACCTGTTTTAAGAAGTTTTATTACTAGGCTATTAAATTTAATATGTATGTCACTTACATTATTTCTATAGGGGAACTCACCATTGCACTAGACTCTTGCTAATGGATGTGTCTGAAACGTCAGTGTTCTCAGTTTCTAGAAGTTATTTTTTCATTTTTAATTTCTGTACACCTTTTTCCCCCTAATCAGAATGTATAGCATCATCTGAGTCAGTGATTTTTAAACATGGCCTCGCATCAGAATTACCTAGGAGACTTTTAATAAATACTGATGCCCTCACCTTATCCTTAGAGAATTTGATTTAGTTGATGGGTCTCAGGCTTTGGAAAGTATTAAAAAAGCTCCTTAGATAATTCTAATGTATCGTTAAGTTTGAGAACTGTTGTACCTTTTGGTTCAATTCTATTTGTTAAATAGTTTGTAGAAATGAATAGATATAACTTGGAGCAAAGGTATTATTACCATTATGGATTCTGCACCAAAACAATAACCAGGCTTTAACCTGTAAAGGGAATGCCTAGAGGTTGTTAACAATGCAGAGTTTTGAGTCGTGCTAACGGAATCGTTGCAGGGTTGATCCTGGAAATCTGCCTTTTTAATGGCCTTGTAGGTGATCGTGATGCAGGTGGGTCACCATCTGTTGAGTGAAGCCAGGCTGGATCCCAATCAGAGGACATGTGTTTACTGAGGAATTGACGTCCCTTCATGCTGGGAAAACCTGACTCTGGCAAGGCAGACATTTGAGTGTGTATTCTCCTCTCACCTTTTCTGTGTTGGGACAGCTTGTTTTTTAAATTTAGGTTGCTGTAGTGATTTCTGTATATATTGATTATTAAAAAAACATGCAGGTGTTGGAGAAGTTGATAACATTTGTGCTGTTTGCATTAAAAAGGAGTGTGTATGAAAGACGTTGGCAGGGCTATGTTTTGGCCATAATTCACAATTTCATTTTAATTGAATATTCGCAGTATGCAGTAGGCTCATTTGGACTGGAGAGTAACTTTACTACAGCTTTTGCCATATACCTGCTTTTGAAAATGACCCTCCAGCATTCTGCTGTAACACTCAGTTTAAAGCCTTTATTGGGCATAAGATATATTCTCTGCTAGTAAGCAAAAAGTAGTAAGAGTAACATTTGGGCTTCCCTGTTCAGCAAGCTGTCTACATTTTTGAGTTAATAACCCCCTGATATAAGTGGCATTTTTCATTTTGTCTAGAAGTGAAAGGTGACCTTTGGTTTTCTGTTGTATTGTTGCACTAGGGCTAAAATAGTTTTTTCCTTTCCCTCTTTCTCCCAAACCTTATTCACATGTCTTTATTGTTAGTCACAGTCTCTTTTACTCCAAGTCCTTTGCCATATACAAATCCTTTCTTTTGCCTTAAAATTCACCTCCAGTTTTAAAATCTTTTTTCTTTGTTTTGTCTATTCTGTGCTCTCCTGGACGCTCCAAATGGTGAATGAACATATTATAGGTACTTAAGCCACAGTATTTCAGTTAATGATACTCTGGTTTTAAAAAAGTTAATTCATTCTAGAGAATGTTCCAGTTAAAGGAAAAGCATATTCGTTGTTAAATGACCTGCTCTGCCTGATCCAGCTTTCTTAAGCAATTTATGCTAGTGCTGTTGTATTAAAACCCCCACTTACCCAGAGTATAATTCCTTTTCATTGTTTGTCTATGAGCTTTAGAAAAAAGAGATGTGTTTGGAAATGGGATTGCCAGGATTTGTTTTTTTCATGACAAAGTGGTTATGGCTCCCTCTGTTTGAGGCGGACTAAGTTGTGTGGGATTGAGAATGAGCGCTGCGTATGTGTGGATGGGTAGTTAACGTGAATGTTACTAATCTCTGGATTTTAGGTACTTTTTATTTGCAAGTAGGAGCACGTCTCTATCTTCCATTTTCAGTCTGGGAGAAAGAATATTAATAATCGTATGGCAGAAAAATAAAGTTGTGGTCTGACCCGAGAAAGTTTGAGGCAAGTCTTAGTAATTATCTTTACAAATAATGTTAATGTTTTTGAAATTATCAAAATATTAGAAAAGTTTGAAAATTACTGGAGAAATTATATTTCTGGGCCAGAAGAATAGAGATTTTGGCCAGCTAGTCTGAGAGACTGCCTAAGAACTGGTGTGAGATTGTAATTCTCTGCTCTTTTGTGCTTCCTAAGTTAAGCATGGTTTGCATAACAGGCCTTAGAAACATTTAGCTGAAAAACAGGTTTAAGCTTTCTTGGGTATCATTTGGAGGAGAGGAATAATAGAAAAGTTACAGGAAAGGTTCCTCAGCCTGAACTCAATAAAACAATAGGAGCAGAAGGAAAAGATATGCTTTGTTTGTAAATCTTTAACCATTTTTATATTTGGTAATTATAACTACCGAAACATCGTGGAGAAAGTACGAGAAAACAATTTTTGTATATGTATTCCTTATGTACACGTAACTGAAATTTGCATTTTCTGGTAGGATAAAAGTGCAGCTTTCAAAATAAAGCTATTTCTATTTGAACTAATGCCCCAACTAAAAGGTGAAAAGAATTTTGAAAATTCAGCTATCAAGTTCTCCAAGAGCATAATCTGAATTTGAAACCTAGCTGGTGTGTGTTTGTGAATTTAGCACCCCTTCCCAGTGTGGCCCGAAGACTGGTTGGTATAGGATATAAAGGGCCCTCTTGCCCCTCCTCAGTTTTGGGGGCCACGTCAGTGCTGCCCGTGGGATTGGTGTTGACTGTCACTAGGTCTGCAGTGCAGGCCGGCTTCTCTCTTTGCTGAGTGTTGCTTCTCCCTCTCACCACAGATGTTGATCCCTCTGGTACTTCCTAATAAAGAGTCTACATTGCCACCATCACCTGGAAATTAAAACTCTGTAAATAATTTTTGGATCAAAGAGGAAATTTTAAAATGTAGAAAATGACAAAATATATTAGACAAAATATATTAGAACCTATGGGATCTAGCTAAAACCATATTCTCATTTTATTGCACTTCACTTTATTGTGCTTTGCAGATACTGCATTTTTACAAATTGAAGGTTTGTGGCCACCCTGTGTTTGTCAGATGATGGTTAGCATTATTTAGCAATAAGGTATTTTTAAATTAAGGTATGTGCATTGCTTTTTTAAACATAATGCTATTGTACATTTAATAGACTGCAGTATAGTGTAAACATAACTTGTATATGCACCAGGAAACCAAAAAATTCATGTGACTTAATTATTAAGATATTTGCTTTATTGTGGTGGTCTGGAACAGACCCATAATATATCCAAGGTATGCTTGTGTAGGAAGATTATTTGTCTTAAATATGCATATAATAAGCAAGAAAGAATTAATGAATTATCCATCTAACTCAAGGAGAGAGAAAACATCATAAAATAAATCCAAAGAGAGCAAAGCAAGAAATGAATAAAGACCGGTGGGCATGAATAATGGCCTCTTAAATATGGCCCTGTCCAAACCCCAGAACTGTGAATGTGTTGCTTTACATGGTGTATTAGTTTACCATGGCTGCTCCAACAAATTACCACCAACCTGGTAGCTAAAACAATGTAAAGCTGTTCTCTCAGTCTCGGAGGCCAGAAGGCTGAAATCAAGGTGTTGGCAGGGCCATGCTTCCTCCAGAGGCTACAGGGGAGAATTGGTTCCTCACTTTTTCTTGCTTCTGGTGGCTGCTAGTATTACTGTGCTTGTGTGCTTCACTCCAATCTCTGCCGCTCTCTTCACATCACTTTTCCCTCTTCTGTGTGTCTAATCTCCCATTGCCTCTTTCTTATAAGGATACTTGTGATGGCGTTTAGGGACCACCTAGGTAATCCAGGGTTATTTAATTATCTCAAGATCCTTAATCATATCTGCAAAAATCCTTTTTCTAGGCGTTGGGACATGGACAAGTCTTTGGGACTCATGCCAGATTACCACACATCGGCAAAAGGGACTTTGAGATGTGATTAAATTAAGAACTTTCGCATGGGGAGATTATCTTGGATATCTGGGTAGCCCAAGGGGTCCTTAAAAGTGAGAAGCAGGAGAATCATTGTGTGAGTAGCAGAGGTGATGACGGGAGCAAAAGGTTGGAGTGATGTGTGGAAGGGGCCGTGAGCCAAGGAGTACAAGTGGCCTCTAGAAGCTGTAAAAGGCGAGAAACAGATTCTCCTCTCTCCCCAGGGGACCAGCCCTGCTGACACTTGGACTTTAGCCCAGCGAGACTGATTTTGGACTTCTGATCTCCTGAACTTTAAGATAGTACATTTATGTTGTGTTAAGCCACTAAGTTTGGGGTGATTTGTTCCAGCAGCAGTTGAAAATGAATTCAAAGATCAAAGCAGAAATGAATACATAACAATGCATTGAGTGCTAGGGTGTGTTCTAGGCAATTTGCATATATGAGCTCATTTAGTTCTCACAATAACCTTATGAAACAGGAACTTTTATTGGTAAACCGAGTCACTGGAAAGTTACATAACATTTTCAGTAAGGTGATAGATCTATTTAGAGAAATTGAATAACTGTTTTGTTTTAGAAAACAATGAAATAACTAATCTGTTAAGTTTCATTTGGAAATGAACATAGGTACAGAAGGAGTTTAAAGAATCATTGGATTTGCTCAACTCTGATGAAACAAATACGAGAAACTGAATGAATTGGATGATTTTTCTAGGAAAGTTGTTGTAACAACCAAGCTTACCCTAGAAGATAGAGAAAATGGAAGCGGAGCGATTACCATAGAAGAAAGAGAAAAACTTGTTAAAGAGAAACCCTCCTTTTTCTCATCCTAATCTACCAGACTTGGGTGATACTGGAGAGGAAATCTACCACAGCTTTATGAACTGGATAATACCAGTGCCGTTTAAACTGGTGGAGAGAACAGAAAAAGAAGGAACAGTTTCAAAAATTTTAAAAGATGCTAGCGAAACTTGGCAAAGATTGTACATTGGAAACTTGATCAGTCTCACAAATGAATAACTGTAAAAATCTTATAAATATTAGCAGAATCAAAGCTCATTAAGGAGTAATACACCATGGTCAGATATGATTATTTACTAACCCCAGGAATGCAAAGATAGTTCCTTTTGTAAATCACCATATGAATAAATCAAATCAAAAGTCTGATTTCATCACTTATGTAGATTTTGAAAAACTATTTGTTAAAGGATAAAAGGAATAGATGGCTGTTTGCTCCAAAATGATTAAATCTGTGTGTGTGCGTGCGTGCGTGTGTGTGTGTGTGTGTGTATATGTATGTGTATGTGTCTGTTTCCAAAAGCCAGCATCATGATTACTGAGCCAACACTGGAAATGTTATCATTAACCAGTATAAAACAGTGATAATCAGTGGCAAGAAGGACTTCAAGAGGAAAGTGTTGCTTGAAGGATGAGTCATTGTTTACCAAGTGAATGAGTGAAAGCCTCTTCAAAGGAAAGGGGCTAAGCAGTACAAACATAGTCATGGCGATGTGAAAAAATTGGTGAGTTCAGGGAAGTAATTTTCAGATACGATGTGAGTGGAGCTGGTAAAGGGAAGTAGTCATCCCTTTGTACCTGCGGGCTTGGCATCGGCGGATTCAACCAACTGCAGATCAAAAATATTCAAGAAAAAAAGTTACAGAAAGTTCCAAAAAGCAAAACTTGGCTTTGTTGCAACTATTTACATAGCATTCACATTGTATTTACAACTATTTACATAGCACTTGTATTAGGTATTATAAGTAATCTACAGATGATTTAAAGTAAATGGGTTATATATGTTATATGCAAATACTCCATTTTATATAAGGGACTTGAGCATCCTTGGAATTTGGCATCCCTGGGGGGTCCTGGAACTGATCCCTCAAGGATACAGAAGGATGACTAAATTTTATTTATTTATTTATTTATCTATCTATCTATTTATTTATTTATTTATGGCTGCGTTGGGTCTTCGTTACTGTGCGCGGGCTTTCTCTAGTTGCGGCGAGCGGGGGTTACTCTTCGTTGTGGTGTGCGGGCTCTTTCTCATTGCGGTGGCTTCTCTTGTTGCGGAGCACAGGCTCTAGGCGCGTACGCGGGCTCAGTAGTTGTGGCTCACGGGCTCTAGAGTGCAGGCTCAGTAGTTGTGGCTTCCAGGCTTAATTGCTCCACAGCATGTGGGATCTTCCTGGACCAGGGCTCGAACCTGTGTCCCCTGCATTGGCAGGGAGATTCTTAACCACTGTGCCCCCAGGGAAGCCCAGGGATGACTAATTTTTAAAAAGCCTTTCATATTGATTTTTAAAATCAGTATATAGTGTTACCTGGAGAAACCATAATTCAAAAAGATACATGCACCCCAGTGTTCATCGTAGCACTATTTACAATAGCCAGGACATGGACGCAACCTAAATGTCTGTCAACAGAGGAATGGATAAAGAAGATGTGTACATACATACAATGGAATATTACTCAGCCATAAAATAGAATGAAATAATGCCATTTGCAGCAACATGGATGGACCTAGGGATAGTCATACTGAGTGAAGTAAGGTAGACACAGAAAGACAAATATATCTCATATGTGGAATTGAAGAAAAATGGTACAAATGAACTTATTTACAAAACAGAAGTAGAGTTACAGATGTAGAAAACAAACTTATGGTTACCAAGGGATAAGGGGGGGAGGGATAAATTGGGAGAGTGGGATTGACATATACACACTACTATATATAAAATAGTTAGCTAATAAGAACCTGCTGTATAGCACAGGGAACTCTATTCAGTACTCTGTAATGGCCTATATGGGAAAAGAATCTAAAAAAAAGTGGAGATATATATATATATATATATATATATATATATATATGTATAACTGATTCACTTTGCTCTACACCTAAATCTAACACAATATTATAAATCAACTATAATAAAAATAAAAAAAATAAAGTCAGTATATAGTGTTGATGAGAGGAACTCATTGGACTTAAGCAAGTTTCCATTGTCCTTGTAAGCTTTAAGAATATATTTTTTGGAAACTCTTGATTGCTTGCTTCAGTATCCATGAGCTGCACTTTATCCATGGGTTAGTTCTGAAGTCAGTGGGCAAGGTGATGTGAATGCCTAGTTAAAAGTATCCTTGAAAACCCTTTAAATTTGCTGTAAAGAACAGAATAAAAACATATTGTAGTCACTAAATTCATTATAGTTTTTTCCCAGCAGTGAAACAGATTTGCTATTTTTCTTTTAATTGAGCACCAAGTGAAATATATTGTCAGATTTTTTAAGAAGCTCTGTTATATTAAAAATGCATGTCTTAAAAAAAATGCATGTCTTTAAATTACTTGGAATCAAACCCAGTGCTGAATAGGTATTGTTGAGTTTGCATAAATTAATCACATGTGAAACTCTGCCACTCTAGCTCTTGTACATAGAGGTTGTACTGGATACTTGTTTTCTCCTCCCTCCCTCTCTCCCTCCCTCCCTCCCTCTCTCTCTCTCCCTCCCTCCCTCCCTCTCCTTCCCTCTCTCTCCCTCCCTCCCTCCCTCTCTCTCCCTCCCTCCCTCTCTCTCTCTCCCTCCTTCCCTCCCTCTCTCTCTCTCTCTCTCTCTCCCCCCCCTCTTTCTCCCTCTCTCCCTTTCTCTCTCTCCCTCCCTCCCACCCGCCCTTTCTCTCTCTCTCTCCCCCCCTCCCCATCTCCCACCCTCCCTCCTTCCCTCCCTCCCTCCCTCTCTCTCTCTCTCTCTCTCACTCTCCCTCTCTCTCTGTGTCTCTCTCTTTCTCTCACTTGCTCACTCACTGACTTTCTCACTCCCTTTTTGCAATAGCCCTTGATTTTGGTTTGGGAGTCCTTTCTTGCCCCAGTCTTGGTTCCTTAGGGACCAAGCAGGACTCCACCTTCCTGTTGCAATGATAAAGTCCGTGACTCAAGCCCAGGCCAGTCAACAGAGTGTCTTTCAGACAAAGTGATCTGTTCAGAAGTGGGTAGGAAATCTTAAGATGGCCCAATTAAATGGACTCTGTGGTGCTACCAGAGGAGGAGGTGGTGTGGGAGTGTGGCCCCCTTGTGGTTAGGGCTGAGGAGGCTGGTCAGAAATCAGATGGAAGTGGTAACAGCACATGTGGCTGGGCGCGGCTCCTTGTCCTAGGGAGAGCTGTGCGCGGTCTCTGTGTTCCTAAGCGGTTTGGTTCAGCGGGGTGCAGCTTTCTGCATTCGCTTAGTGCCTGGTTGTTTCAGTAAATAAATTGTATTGGAAAACATCCGTGCCCATTCATTTACTCTTGTCTACGGCTGCTTTTCTTCTACAAAGGCGGAGTTGAGTAGTTGTGACAGAGACCATACGGTTCACAAAACCTAAAATATTTATTATCTGGCCCTTTACAGAAAAAGTTTGCTGACTCCTAACCTAGTGCTTCTGGCAGATGAAATCATGTATAAGCAGATGCAAAATTCATGCTGTGTATAAATTGGTCCCTAATATAACAATAACTTTGGAACAAATTTGCCTTTTCAAAGCAAGTATTGTAGCAGAACTGTCTGTACATGAAACCTAAGACTGTAGCCAACATCTGGGGAGACACCTTCCTGAAGCCATTTGAACCCTCTGAATGTCTCTGTACCTAAAGTGAGAGCAACCTTTAGGTATTTTCAGTCATATGATCCAACAAATTTCTTTTATGTTTAATCCAGTTTCAGTTGCATTTTCTATCCCTTATAATAGAGTTCTCTAGAAAAATATTTTTTTGGAGTAGTTTTAGATTTACCAAAAAGTTGCAGATAGTATAGAGTTCCCATTTATCCCATTCCGATTTCCCCTTTTGTTAACATCTTACATTAGTATAGCACATTTGTCACATATAATGAACCAATATTGACACATAATTATTATCTAAGGTTCATATTTTATTTGAATCTTGGTTTCTACCTAATGTTCTTTTTCTGTTCCAGGATACCAGATAACCTTTAGTCATCATTTCTTCTTGGGCTCTTCTTGGTTTTGACAGTTCTCAGACTTTCTGCAGTTTTGATGACCGTGACAGTTTTGATTAGTACTGGTAGGTTATTTTGTAGACTGTCCTCACTTTGAGTTTGTCTGACTTTTTCCTCATGGCTAGAGTGGGGTTATGGGATTTTTGGGGGAGTACTACTGCAGTTCTCTTTTAAAAATTGCTTCCTGAGCAACAAGCATAGACAAGATAAGATAAATATGAGTTATTGTTCTTCCCTTCAAGATTTTTATAATTTTTATTTTTTAAAAAATATTTAAAACATACCTACCTTCCTCCTATAAAACTAGAGTGTGTAGTCTCCTTCCCTATCTTTTCCTGCCCTCATTTAATGCCTAATTTATCATTCCTGTAGCATCTTCATGTAAGATTTGTCATTTTGGCTATGCAAAGCACTGTGTCTATTTGAAGTAAATCTGTTTTTAAATGGCTTATGTAGGGTTATGAAAATGTTGCACTATTAAAATGTTATCTTTAACATAAAAATTTAATTCAAGATAAGGGAACCTGTCACATTTTTAGGAGTTTTGGTTTAATATTTTTATTTGCATAATGCAGAATTCACCTAATGCAGCTGAAATAGGGCACACTGTTTTTGGCATGTCTCGCAGTGCGTTACTTAATGTGGGTTACAGGGTGCTGGGGTGATGTCTCAGGCTCTCACATCCGTCACTTTTCTCCATTACTGTTACCTGCTGCCAACTGCAGGAAATTTCAGTACATTATTAACATTCTGTCATTTGCCTTTGGCAAGTAGTTCTGACAAATGGAAGATTAAAATTTAGCTGCTATAGGTTTAAACCACATCCTTTGTGTCAGTAATACCCAGTACCTCCTTGGGTATTTTTCTGGTTTACCTGAAGCAGTGATTTTGTCCATTTTCAATGAAATGGGAGTTTCATTGAGCTTCGCAGTGTGGTCCTGCCTTGGGGACATCTCTTGATTACCCTGTATCTCAGTTTACATCATTTAAATTTCAAATAGCAGCACTTCCAAAGTGAGTCAGAGCATTTGAGGCTTAGACAAATGAAAACTCATTGATTCTTTTTTTTTTTTTTTAAGATTTTAATTAAAAAAAAAAAGTTTTTAATTTTTATTTTTGGCTGCGTTGGGTCTTCGTTGTGGTGCGCAGGCTTTTCCTTGTCGGGGCTTCTCTTGTTGCGGAGCACAGGCTCTATGCGTACGGGCTTCAGTAGTTGTGGCGTGCGGGATCAGTAATTGTGGCTCGCGGGCTCTAGAGTGCAGGCTCAGTAGTTGTGGCACAAGGGCTTAGTTGCTCCGTGGCATGTGGGATCTTCCCGGACCAAGGATAGAACCCATGTCCCCTGCATTGGCAGGTGGATTCTTATCCACTGTACCACCAGGGAAGTCTCACTCATTGATTCTTTATACTATATTTTATTTGAAATGTACAGTTATGAAATATAAACCTTTGATGTGGTTTGGAGAATAAAATTCAGATATCATATATATTTTGGGGACAACTAGGTAAAGGCCAGATAAAAATATAATTTGAGATCCAAATCAGTCATGTTTGGTGGTCCAAATAAGGTTTGTTTATATGTAAAATGAGCAATTTTTTCGCCCCCAAACTGAAACTTTTTGTCTTCCTGTAAGTATCCTGGATTACAAATATTCAACTACAATTACTTAAGTACATAACATGTTATGAAGTTTCCTAGAACATTGTGTATAAGCATACTTTGCTCTAATTGCCATCTAGAATGTTTACAGTTGTACTACCTTATGTACTGTAGTAGCTGTTAAGAGTCTACCAACTGTGGTGGATTCATACGAACATTTAAATAAGAAATATTAATGGAGAAATAGTGTACATTATGTTGAGGCAAATTAAGCAGTATGGTTAGTAATGGTTAGTATAGTAGTACTGGTATAGCCTTAACGAGAATAATTTGCCTCAATAGATAGAATAACTCCAAAATAAAAAAGTCCAAAGGTTGTCAGAGCTCTGAGCCAAGAAATGACAACTTCCTACCTGTCATATATTACAAATACCATGTGTTTCCTTCCATTTCCCACAATGAGGGACTTATTTGTATATCAGGCAACTGGTTAGAGGGTATAGTTAATAGTTATGTTACTATTTCACTCATTTCCAGCCTCTCAGTAACCACATACATCTCATGAACAACCCTTCATATTTGAATTGATAAATTCTGAGTTACAGGATTAAAAAGTGGTATTTTTACAGTTCTAATACTCTTCATTTAGGAATGCTATTTCTTTCACTTGGATTATTGACCATTTCAGAAAGTAAAAGCATATCATTTGGGAGGCTTAATTTTTGTTCTTATTGCTCTCTGATGTGAATACCTGATCATTATACAGCTAGGCTGTCAGATAAATAGAATCAACTGAAGAACTTCAAATGCAAATTCTAGAATTTGGTCTCTGGAAATACAGTAGGTCTGTGTGTGTGGGGGGGGAACCTGTCTTTTTTTAAGCTACTCGTGTAATTCTGATGCCTAGTGGTACATGTTTGTGTAGTTCTCTTACGTACCTCCTGAGGAGCGCCTGCATTTGGTTTATATGGAAGGCACTGAGATGGGCAGGGAATGAATAACTGTTCTGTTGTGTTAGGTGTCCAGTAGTTGTGACGGTAGCAGTTTTATTTTGTAGTAAAACTCTAATGGGCCATAACGGAGTATGTAGTAAATATAGTAAATATTGATATCGTTTTTAAAACATTATTTTTTATACAGTTGTTTTTGCAATAATGTGTAAAAATACGGTTGCACAAATCACTCAAAATCTATACAGCTTTGTATCCAGAGCACCAATAAAAGCAATAACGATCCTAATAATAGCACAGTTAAGAAGATATGTCAAATTTTGAATAAGTAAAGAAATATTACAGTTAAGTTAGGATTTTACCTTTTGATTAATTAATTAATTAATTAAAAAAATTTTTTTGAGCTGTGCCACGTGGCGTGTGGGATCTTCGTTCCCCAACCAGGGATCGAACCCACGCCCCTTGCAGTGGAAGCACGGAGTCCTAACCAGTGGACCACCAGGGAAGTCCTAGGATTTTACCTTTTAAATAGGGTGATGGTTGCTTGATAGAAAGTGGTGGAATGAAGGGTTGAGACTGCTGATAACAGAGACAAAGGCCAAGTACACCAAAAGGAGGAAGCACCATGCGAAAAGGCCAAGACGTAGGATGGGACCGAATTGAACGAGCAACAAAGTGGTGCGAGTGGGCGTCACGTGCAGTCCACTGGTCCCTGTGTTTCGCCTCCACATTCACCCGTGTAGAGAACTTTGTGTTAAACTGGACGTACCCGGCTGAAAACATAATGTGTGGGAAAAATTGTCACATATAATCTGAATTATGCTGACACATTCCCCTACTTACCAACCTCATATGAGCTAATTCGTGTTACAGAAACGTGTTGTAGCAGAACAGATCATACTTGGTGACCATTTTGGGGGCATGACTTCGTGGTTAAGTGCATAATCTCAGGCTCGCTCCGCCCTGGTGTCCCTTGGGCAAATCACTTTACCTCTTTATGCCTGTTTCTCTTGTTTTGTTTTTTTAAAAATTAATTAATTAATTAATTTGTTTTTGGCTGTGTTGGGTCTTCGCTTCTGTGCGAGGGCTTTCTCCAGCCGTGGCAATCGGGGGCCACTCCTCATCGTGGCGCGCGGGCCTCTCACCGTCGCGGCCTCTCCCGTTGCGGAGCACAGGCTCCAGACGCGCAGGCTCAGCAGTTGTGGCCCACGGGCCCAGCCGCCCCGCGGCATGCGGGATCCTCCCAGACCAGGGCTCGAACCCGTGTCCCCTGCATTAGCAGGCAGATTCTCAACCACTGTGCCACCAGGGAAGCCCTCTCTTGTATTTTTAAATGTATTTTGAAAGTGTTTTTGAAAGTATTATGGGAAAGCAGAAAGGAGAATACTTTGGACTGGGAAATAATTTGAAAATTTCTTGGTGGAGATGTTTTACCTCTTCCTTCTCAAATAACCCAACAGGTTAATACCACTTATAAATTGTGTGACTTTGGGCAAGCCTCAGTTTCCTCATATGTAATTCAGAGACAGTGTTTTGATCACACCATCTCATCAGAATTAATATGAGATACTATGTGAAAATTTACCATATAGTTGAAAGGTAGAAAAAGGAAACATGCATTTCTGGAGTTAAGTTTACTAACTGACTTCAGAGTAGATGGTCTTCAAGATTTCTTCTAGCTTTGAAAGTACTGGAATCTCTGAAACTTCTATAAGTTCTAATAGTTGTTTCCAGTTCTCTGTGTTCTCTGACACAGATGTTTCTCTGGCCCTTCATCCTCTTCAGCCTTAAGTAGCCACTGGCCAAATTCTTCTTTACTATCATGTCATAGAGATTTGCACCAGATACTCATTCAGGCGAATGTTCCTAATTTCAGAGAAGATTGCCTAAGAAAAATATCAATAACAGCATAAGAATTATCCGCATATTGATTCACAGCCTGTGTCCACGCAGTTGAGCATTCTGTCACTTTGGTGTCATTTGCAGAATGTTTTGAGGAAGGGTATTGATACCCTTACTGATAGCCCCAGATATTCTGGTTAATGATTTACATCTATTTCATCCGTTAATTTTTAAGGAATTAAGACAGAGTTTACTTTTTGCCTTCCTCCTTTTTGCCCTCATATTGCCTTAGCTGATCAGAGACTTCACTTCATCCAGCTCTTCCTCCCTCCCTATCCTTCTTCAAAACCAATTTTTGTGTGTGTGTCGCTGATTTCAACTAAATTAAGTTCTCATTAAAATAGTTTTAACCTTAAGGTTTGAATGCTCAACAAGCTTGACCCTCTCACAGATAATTTGCTTTTCAAATGGTTGTTCATCAAAATAAATCTCTAAATAGTTTATGAGTCATTGTTCCTAATGAGTGTGTGCATATCCTTGAACTGTTTTGGGGCAGAAAAAAGGATTGAGAATCCTCTGTTTTGAAGCCACACTTGGAGAAATAGCCTCAGTTTTTTCCTTGGAAAACAGTGCTGTAAGTGACCATACTTTCCTGTTTGTTTATTTCCTGTGTTACACCTGTTTTTATTATCAAGCTCTTTAATGTTAGACTATATAGTTATTGAAAGATTATAATGAATTCACTTCTCAGTGCTTTTTCTTATAAATTTAGTTTTCTAAAATCTGTTATTTCAGATGTCAAACTCCCACCCTTCACTGGGTTTAGTTTCTTTTAGTCACTTGTTATTTGCTTTGAAATATGTCAGAGTGCTTTCAAAACAGTAAACCACTGTAATAGTCTAAGGTGGTATTTTTGTTTTGCTGGTATCTACTTTGTATTTTATATTTGAAAATGACGGAACGGGTGATGATACTCACTGGCTGGTGGTTCAGCTGGCAGAAAAGCCAGTGCGTGGCGAATCTTCTCTTCCACGTGTTCACTTAAGAATGCCTTGTCAGTTTGTGGATATAGTTGCTATTTGTAGAATCTTTCACTGTTTTAGTAGTTCTTTGACTTGGAGATTCTGATAGACTGGCCAAATAGCTAACAGTGTTTTCTTGGGGGGCAGGGAATGGGGAGGAGATTTGTCTAGTTCTCCTTGGCAAATCTGTGTTACTTGATACTAACAGGTTGGATTTCCAAGCTCATGAAGGTTTATTAATGTTTACACCTCTGTGTTACATTATATCATGAATCCATGTTTTCTCAGATATGCAGCCTGTTATAGATATATCTTTGATCTCTTGATTCCTGCTAATCATTTAATAGCAAATGTTTAAGAGTTGATGAACCTAAGTTTAATATACTAGAGTGGGATAAGTCCTGCATTTCACCTGTTTTCACGTAATTGATAATTTATTCCAGTATATCAATTGTTCCTTTTCCTGCTCAAAGAGGAGTGATTATAATGTTTCTGTCCTTTAAGAATATTTCATAGTTCACACAGCTTTTGTGTTGTCCTAAAATGTAGAAACTAATTCGTGGCAGACATACTGGGTAAAGTCTTGGTATTAGTCATAGATTGTTCAGGTGTGTGCAGGTATTGCCATTGTCCTTAGCAGATTGTGTAGGAGGACATAAAAATGTCATAGATGATAGTAGAGGATTCAAGAGCCCTTTTAGGTTAGAAGTTAAACAACACTTGAAACTTCTTAATGTGCTGTACCTTGGATAGCTACCCCACTATGCCTGGTTAAGTCATGCCAGAGTATATTATCTATGGCCCTTTGGTTACTTTTGCCTTTGCATTTTGTATCATTTTACCATTTTGCTGTTCATTTGATTAATGTTTATTTTAGAAGGCTGGTAGGTAAGGCAAAAAACATGAAACTAAAGCATTCAATGTAGCTTTTAGGAATTAATGCCTGTAAAGGAAATAAGAGAGCTAGAGGAACCGGTAGAACAACACTGTTGGGATAGATATAATCAACAAGGCCTGGAATACTAGAGGTTATACAGGACCTGATTTCTTCAACAAATATGTGACAAAAAAAGGAGAAGAGGAAGCCCGTAAATCTCAAGATTATTAGCTAAATTATTAACTAAAAACTTATTAACTAAAATGTCATGTGTGGTCTTTCTGATTCAAACAAACCAACTGTTTAAAAAACAGGTTTGTAACAATTGGAAAACTTTGTACACTGAACTGGGTATTTGTGATATTTCTTCAGGTGAGATAGTGATATTTTAGTAATTTATAAAGGAGCCCTTATGGGAGTTTTGATTTCTCTTCTGAAGGAGTTTAACATTTTTTTTTGTAGATCCTAAACCTAGATTCATGAAACATCTTTCTTTTAATTATACCTTCCATTTTTTTAGCATCTTTTATTTACAGATGTTGTGTTCCATAGGTGCTTTATGTATACTGTTTCATCTAATCACTTTGATTGCAATATGATTGGGCATGTTTATTTTGTTCAGATGAGGAAATTGCACTTCAGAGATCTTAAGTAAATTGCCCAAGTTCATATAGGTAATAAGTGGCACGGAAGGAATTTGAATTATCTGAGCTTCATCAAATTAAAAAAATCCAACATTATTTCTAAAATGGAAACCATGGACTCAAAAGTAGTACTGTTGTTTTCAGTTGCTTTGTATATTTAACTTGAATACTACTTGTAATAGTGAAACAGTAGCTTAATGAATTGTATATCAGTAAGCAGCAAGTTAATTCAGTTTCTAAACATACTTATCTTACCACAAAGGTATAGTGATATAATTTGAGGATTCTGAATTGACACTTAAAAACAGCTTTATTGGGCTTCCCTGGTGGCGCAGTGGTTGAGAATCCGTCTGCCAATGCAGGGGACACGGGTTCGAGCCCTGGTCCAGGAAGATCCCATATGCCGCGGAGCAGCTAAGCCCGTTCGCCACAACTACTGAAGCTTGTGCGCCTAGAGCCCATGCTCCACAAAACAGAAGCCACCGCAATGAGAAGTCTGCGCACCGCAACGAAGAGTAGCCCCTGCTCGCCACAACTAGAGAAAGCCTGCGCGCAGCAACAAAGACCCAGCTCAGCCAAAAATAAATAAATAAATGCATTAAAAAAAATTAAAAGGAAACTTTATTATTTTGCAAGTACTGCTTGAGACATCATAAAACGTACTTTGTATTCATTATATCTTTTGAAAATATCATGTGAAAAGCACCACAGATTATAATATTAATGCCTGGTTCTAGCAAAAACAGAAGAAATCAGCAAATAGTCAATTCTTAATGTATCATTCAAATTTAATGCCCATACTATAAGTGTAAAGACTGTATCAAATTCATAAACCACTTCGTTTCACTGTTTCCCTTTTCAAAAATTCACAGAATCCAACCCAGGAATACCTTGTTCCAATACTCAAGAGCTCCAGGTGCTCTTGCTCAAAGGAAAAAAAGAACCCAAACACCATGGTAGCAGCATTAACATAGTCTAGCAAGTGAAATTAAAGTAGTCAGAGGCTGCAGAGAACTCTGCATCCACCTTGACACTGGCACACAGAACAAGCAAGCTGCACTAAACTTAAGCATTCCACTGGCTGACTCAGTAAATAACAAAACACTTGCTTTATGAGACATGTTCAAAGCTAAGGATCTCAGGAAATCCTCACTGGCTAAGCAACCACCTCACTAAATATGATAATTACATCATCATTTCTAATCCATACATTAACCTTACAAGGTTGTTATTCCTCTTTTAGAGATTACCAAACTGAGATGCAATTTGTTACTTGCCCCAAACCATACCATCTTATAAACAGTATAGTTGAGATTTGAGCCCATGTCTGTTTGACTTCAAAATACTTCCACTTCTATTGAAAACTGTTTTTTCCCCCCAGGTTTTATAAACGGAACTTTTTATGAAACGGAACTTTTTTTTCACGAATATATTCTTGTGATAGGGATGACACATTCAGATAGCCATTTTGGGGGGAAATTTTATTTAGTTCTTTTGAACAGTTCAGAGAGCTGTCCTTGAATACAAGTTTCTAATGAAGCAAAATCTTCTCTAACATCAAATGTTCCATTTTCTAGCCAAGCAGACCAAGGTTGTCCACAGAATGCTTCACAGCTATGACTCTACACATAGATGTACCAAATGGACTCCTCAGAAAATTATGTATTCTAAACATGAATAGTGCGTGTCTGAGTATAATGTGTACATGGGTATCAAATAATTGTATCAGAAAAATTAAGCAAGAATCCTTCTAAAATATTTCCAGTGACTGAAGATTTTCCTCAAATGTTCAAATGCCATCCATCATTAACCATTCTTACACTATGTATTCATTCTAAATTTTAGTGGATTTATATCTTTAAATTGTTTTTCTCTTGAAAAAAAAAAATGCATTCTACTTTGGGACTCTTCAGCTGTTGCTAAGAATGCTTTTCCTCTTCCTGCAGGGATTAGGAACTTCTCTTTCCCTCACCTTCCTTACCTCTCTTGGTCAGTGGAAGATGAAGAATCAGCTGGTTCTAAACTGCTGATGATGACTCCCTGGGTTTAGGTCAGAGACTTGTGCTCTAAGAAGCTTGTTGTGGAAATGGAGTCTGGTCAGGTTTTAAGCCAATCAGGAAAAAGGGTTAAAGCCACCCTGTGGTCTGCAGGAAGGGCCAGTCCCTGGCTCAGCTTCTGGTGCCCTTGGGACTGACTCTGCCTGGTTCCTGTCCTGCCTCCCTGCTATTCATTATCTTTTGTTTTTTCTAGATTTTCATAAACTACCAAAGAAGGGAACAGAAAAAAGAATGCATGTTGATTCTGAAGTTAAAAACATTTTTTTAAAACTTCTAATAGCAGAGTCAAAACTGTGAGAACAAGTGTTGGGAGGTCTGCTTGGTGTGTAAGTCAACTTGGGAGAGGAGGAGGCTCTCACCGCAGCAGGGGCGCGGGACAGGGAGGTAGGGTTCTGATGTGGCAGCAGAACTAGAAGAGACTGCCGGAGTGATCTGACGTTAGTCAGGCTGCCCGCAGTGTGCTGTGTACAGATACTGCTTACAGGTCACTTTTTCTTGTTTGAAAGGGCTTGAGGAAGGGAGGTAATCAACCATGAGAGTGAAAGAGCAAAAGAAATGATTAAAAGGAAAGGTAAGTAGAATTCGTGAAAACACAGGATTTTTTTTGCCAGATTGCCCTGCATAGAGGTTATACCAATGTATATTTCCACCAACAGTCTATATTTATTTTCCCACATCTTCTTCCAAACAGCTTGTTAAAACTTTTAAAAATCTTTGCCTGATAGATAAAAAAAAATCTTACTGTGTTTTTTTGCATTTTTATTATGAGTGAAGTTAAATACTTTTTTTTATGTTTTAAGATTCTTTCGTATTTTTCTATTATTATTCTCTTTATGCCCTTTGCCTAGTTATCTTTTGGGTTGTTGGGTTTTAAAGAGTTATAGGCACTTTTTTAATATGTTAAGGAAATTAACCCATTGTGATATGTTCCAAATATTTTTTCTTAATTAATTACATTTTACTTTATTCACAATTAAAAACTTTTTTTTTTGGTTAGGGAAGATTTTAAAATTTGTATGTAGTAAAATGTATCAGTCTTTTGTGGTTTCGGGGCTTCTTAAAATTATACTTAGAAAGGACTTCCTCGCTGTGAGGTGATAAAAGCTTTCCCATGATTTTCTTTTATGGTTTTCTCTTTACATTTAAATCTTTGATCCATTGGGAATTTATTTCAATGGATGGAATGAGGAAGGGATTAAATTTAATTCCATCTCTTTGGAATCTTTGGAAAATGATAGGGGATTTATGACATAGAGAGATCTCAATAATCCTTTAATTTTTTTTTATAGTTATTCAGGCCAAAATTTCTCTGGAATTGTCTTGAGTGAAAATCATTAGACTAGTTTGCAAGATATCTCTGTATAAATTGTTCAGGAGTTTTTCCAGTGTAGCTGCTCTCAAGAACAGTTTGTTTTCCAGATTTGTTCCCAGACCTGATAACAAATTTCAGTTTCTAGCAGGAATATATGTAATGACCACACAGTCTGTAGATTAAAACTGTATAATTTTTGAAGCAACAAGATTAAAACAGTAACACATAATGTAAATTGTAGTTTTGTAGAAAGGAAGAAGTATCGTATAAACAAAGTCAGCTAGAGGGTTAACTTCCCTTATTTTCAAATATGAAAATTCAAGGGTATCCCAGTGGATGCCTTTTAAAATTTCATCTGGTCAGATTTAATGTAAAACCAGGCTCGTCAGTGTTTGGCTGCTCAGTAAAGGGCAGACGCCCATGCATGGGTGACATGTCAGTGGTTGGTACCAGCATGCTTGATTTTTAAGTAACAGTTATGTTGTTGCCAGTGTTGTAGATGCTATACTTTTCACTCATTTCCCAGCGAGTCATTTTATTGCTGCTCTAGGCATCTGCAGTTTAAGTTATGTGTGAAAATGTTGCATGCTTTTATTTGCTGTAATTGTCAGCATCTTTTAACTTACGATATTTACTTTTTTTTTTTTCTTTAGAAAGCCATGGACAAGCCTGGCTGCTGTGTCCCACTTTGGATACTTGAGCAAAGGTGTATATGGCAGTTATTATTGTGGGGAAGGAAAGACGGATGTAATACTAGAAGGCACGAAGTTGGGCAGGTCCCTAGACCATGCTTATCTTCTCTATAAATTGTGATCCTCCCCACCTCTGAGATCTATAACTGTGCCTCCCATTGTGCTTGGCCCAGGAGACCTTTTCATGCAGTGTTATCCTTTCTAGTTTTTAGTTGACCTTTCTTAAGTCTGAGATAGAGCTTTTAAGTTTAATTAGGTCCCATTTGTTTATTTTTGTTCTTATTTCGATTACTCTAGGAGACGGATCTAAAAAGATGTTGCTGCGATTTATGCCAGAGAGTGTTCTGCCTGTGTTTTCCTCTAAGGGTTTTATAGTATCTGGTCTTACATTTAGGTCTTTAATCCATTTTGAGTTTATTTTTGTATGTGGTGTTAGAGAATGTTCTAATTTCATTCTTTACATGTAGCTGTCCAGTTTTCCCAGCACCACTTATTGAAGAGACTGTCTTTTCTCCATTGTATATTCTTGTCTCCTTTGAGGAAATCGTAAACAAAACAAAAAGACAACCTACAGAATGGGAGAAAATATTTGCAAATGATGCATCCGGCAAGGGATTAATTTCCAAAATATACAAATAACTCATACAGCTCAATATCAAACAACAAAAAAAACCCAATCAAAAAATGGGCAGAAGACCTAAATAGACATCTCCGAAGAAGACATACAGATGGCCAACAGGCAAATGAAAAAAATGCTCGACATCACTAATTATTAGAGAAATACAAATCAAAACTACAATGAGTTGTCACCTCACTCTGGTCAGAATGGCCATCATCAGAAAGTCTACAAATAATAAATGCTGGAGATGAGGTGGAGAAAAAGGAACCCTCCTGCACTGTTGGTGGGAATGTAAATTGGTGCAGTCACTGTGGAGAATAGTATGGAGGTTCCTTAAAAAATCAAAAACAGAGTTACCATATGATCCTGTAGTCCCACTTCTGGGCATATATCTGGAGAAAACTATAATTTGAAAAGATACATGCACCCCAGTGTTCAGAGCAGCACTATTTACAATAGCCAAGACATGGAAGCAACCTAAATGTCCATCGACAGATGAATGGATAAAGATGTGGCACATATATACAATGGAATATTACTCAGCCATTAAAAAAGAACAAAATAATGCCATTTGCAGCAACATGAATGGACCTAGAGATTGTCATACTGAGTGAAGTAAGTCAGAGACAAATATCATATGATGTCCCTTATATGTGGAATCTAAAAAAAAAAAAGGATACAAATGAACTTATTTACAAAAGAGAAATAGACCCACAGACATAGAAAACAAATGTATGGTTACCAAAGGGGAAAGAGCAGGGGGAGGGATAAATTAGGAGGTTGGGATTAATATATACACACTATTATATATAAAATAGATAACAAGGACCTACTGTGTAGCACCGGGAACTATTCTCAATAATTTTGTAATAACCTATAAGAGAAAAGAATCTGAAAAAGACTATACACACACACATACACACGTATAACTGAATCACTGTGCTGTATACCTGAAACTAACACAACATTGTAAATCAACTACAATTTAAAAAAAAAGTCTGAGAGAAAAAAGGATATAAGTAAGAGAAGTCTGCATCTTGAAAGCTTCTATTTTTTAACTTATTAGCTGGAAAGTTTAAGAAGAGAGAAATAGTTATTAAATGAATTATAGTGAAAACTCACCTTCATTTGGGTTCTGCATTTGGTTATGTAGGTCACAGAGCCTAAGGCAGTGGGAGGGGTCCGGTATCACAGGTGTAGCAGTCTGACACAGTGAGGGTGCTTCATGGGATTTCCTGTCTTTGCCTCACCTGCAATTAACCTAGCACGTAATAAACTTCGGCCCAGCATGATCACATATCAGTGATGCCTCAGCTGCGCACCTGTGTGTACATCAGTAGAGCTGAACAGCCTGAACACTGCTGTTCTTTAGTCCATGGCTTGAGGTTTAAATTTTTGAAGTACAAGATGGAGACAGAAAGTGAGAGTAGCACTTCAGGAGATGACAGTGTCTTTTTGTTGGATTCAGAAGTTATAACCCAGGTGAATGACATTGAAGAGGGAGAAAGGGAAGAACATTTCAGGTAATTATGGAATTTGCTGTCAGTTCTCCCTCTCTCACCTTTGTCCCTCTGTCCACATCCTTCACTTGTGCTACTCAGCCCTCCCATCCTCTTTGTTTTAATCTCTTTTCCAGTAAGACTTCTTTTCTCTGGGGGAAGGTTTGGAGCTGAAGAGGACAGGTTTCTAGTTGTATGTAGCACTCTTCATTCCACAACTTGTCCTGAGCTTGTGAAAGACATTTTAAATGACTTGTTAGAACACCAGGAAGAGAAGGTGTTAGACAGGTTTTATAGTAGCATTTCAGGAATTTCAGGTAGAGACTGAACTACTACCCCTTCGTATATCTGATTTGTACCTAACATGTGATTTGGATTTGAATCTAGTAGATTTTTCTTCTTCTTTTTCTTGGAATATGTTCCTCTGTGTGTGTGTGTGTGTGCGTGTGTGTGTGTGTGTGTGTGTATGTATGGCTGCTTTTGTTGCCATATTCATGTGTATGAAACATTTTGATTAAGTACAAATTAATTGTTTCATGAATCAAAGCCTCTGACCTTATATCTCACTCCCCTTATATCTCCCCTGCCCCCCGCCCTGGCAAATCTCTCTTGGTTTGATCTCTAGCTGTAACTTCATAATTGAAGTGTTTGCGAATGCCTCCTGATTAAGCAGCTCTCCAAGTTCCTTTCATTGGTGAAGAAAGAGGTCTCACCCAGCTTGTAGACACAGCGCCATTTGTGTATTAATTGTGTTGTGCTGTTACAAATTTTAGGAGGCTTTATTCTGGCTTTTCTTTCTCAACACGGTTAGCAAATTAATTCTTTTGGAGGTATTAAAAAAAACTCTTGAAGTTTGTACTGCATATTATCACTGTCAGCCACATGGGCAGTTAAACATCTTTTATTACAGTTTTATCTGTGAGTAATTGGGTAGGAGAACAGATCATTATTTTCATCAGATCTTGTCTTTTTTTTTTGTTGTTAATTTATTTATTTATTCATTTATGGCTGTGTTGGGTCTTCGTTTCTCTGCGAGGGCTTTCTCTAGTTGCGGCAAGTGGGGGCCACTCTTCATGGCGGTGCGTGGGCCTCTCACTATCGTGGCCTCTCTTGTTGCGGAGCGCAGGCTCCAGACGCGCAGGCTCAGTAGTTGTGGCTCACGGGCCTAGTTGCTCCGCGGCATGTGGGATCTTCCCAGACCAGTGCTCTAACCCTTGTCCCCTGCATTGGCAGGCAGATTCTCAACCACTGCGCCACCAGGGAAGCCCAGCTCTTGTCTTTATGTTTAGTGTTCAAAGAGTCTTTCCTTTCTCAAGTTAAAGGATTTCTTTATCCACAGATTTTATTTTTAAAGTCTAGGTTAAATTACAGAAGAGATTGAATATTAGGAACTCTTGATAACCCACACTAAATTTGTTAATCAGTGGTTAAAATGAATAAGAAGTATGTTTTACATTTTAAAGAATAATTCAGTGTTCAAAGTATGAAAATGAACTATTTTATTAACATATGAAATTCTTTTTTTGTGTCAGCCTTCTCATTCTCTCCATAATTTTATTTTAGCCTTTTAAAAAAAAAATGTTTACTTATTTGGCTGCTCCAGGTCTTAGTTGTGGCGCACGGGGTCTTTTTAGTTGCTGCATGCGGGATCTTTTAGTTGCAGCATGCAGGCTCTTAGTTGTGGCATGCGGGATCTAGTTCCCTGACCAGGGATTGAACCTGGGCCTTCTGCATTGGGAGCTCGGTGTCTTAACTGCTGGACCACGAGGGAAGTCCCTAGGCTTTCTTATTTGAGTAAGCTACTTCTCTCCCAAGGTGTGCTGATGCTTCACATATTGCATAGTTTTAAATATGGTCAGTGTGTCATGAACAATTAGTAGGAATGAGGTATTTATTATGTTTGTGTTAAAACTGTTTGGCCTGGTGTTAAAATTGTGGAAGTTATTTTGACATACTTGTCGAAGGAAGAAACAACCTGGACTTTGTTGTTGTGATAGATTTGGTACTGTGATCCTCCATTTACTTGTGAGGCAACAGGAGGCTGTCTGGGATACTCTTTTGGCAGCTCATTTAAAAGCAAATCTGTGTAAGATTGAGCTTTTCTTTTCTTTAGGACTATGTGACCACGTTTTCATCCTGAGAAACTGAGCTAGTGTATGCATTGTTTTAGGAAACCGTGATACTTTAGGGCATTTGTCTGTTTACAGTATTATTTCATAGCTGAATGTCACCGTGACTCTCCCAAACCAAATATGTCTTTGAGGTTTGATCTTATTTCATTTATAAGTGCAACAAAGAGATCAAGGTAAGGCCACATTCCAAGTAGCATTTCTCACCTCTTCAGCAGTCAGACGCAAGGAAATGTGGCATCAGAGTGCTTGCACAATGTTCACAGTGGCGTTCCAGCTGAAACGCCTTGCAGAAAAAAATGTTGTGTGGGTGTCGAAGGTGGTGAGGGGCGGATAGTGGGAGTTGCAGCTGTAACCTTGGGAGAACCAATTATAGATTCAGTGCTGTATATGAGAGTTGTTTCTGTAAAATCAATTTGATAGTTAAAAATATATATAGAAAAGTTTTATGTGTTTCTTTAAAATCTGTGCTAATACACATTAACCAAACTGTCATTATGGTTACATACTCATTAATTTCCATGCATGCACACACACAGAATAAGGGCAGAGAAGATTGTGTGCTCTTCTTTTTCTCTGAATAGCTTCTGATCTGGGTTTTAAATTCATTCTTAAGAGAATAGCATTGTGTCATTTGAGGCAGCATGGCTAAGAGGGTAAAGTCATAGCTGCCTGAAATGTAGGTTTCTGGTACTTCCAGTTGTCATCTGCTTTAGGAGGAGGTACTCACAGAGGAGCACTATGCCCAGTAGCTTTTGGAATAACTTTTATTTTTGGACTTGGTTGGAGTAAGGGGTACCTTTTCTTACGTTATAGCTCTGTGGGAAGTTGGTCAGTCTCCCTTCATGGCAGTAGATCTAACCTGCCTACCACTGACTCACAAATCTCTCATTTTCTGATTTCTAATTTTGTGAAGTTAATATCTATCATACCATTACGGTAAAAGAGTTCTTAGACTAGAATATTTCGAGATCCTCAGAGTCTTTAGAATAGTCCTTAGGGATCATTAGAAGAGTGCTTCTGTAAATATGAAAGGGGAATATAAGGCAGAAAGGAAAAACAAAAATGTTTTAATTCTTCTAAGAGAGAAAAATTTATTTAGGAGTTATATGCAGTGTACTAAGCCAAATATGATATAGTATATCAGTTATATGTTTATTAATCCTGTAAAGTAGGTGTTATTATTTCCTATCTTCCAGATGCAGAAATTGTAGCTCAGAAAGCCACATACACCATATCGTCAGTATATGGTAGAGCAAAATCTTGAACCCCAGGGTAACTGATGTTAAAAGTAAAAGACTTCAGTTCTATAAAAAATTTTCATATGTCTGCTGCTAAATGTTATTTTCTAGTAAGTAATAACTTTTAAGAGGCTACAGCTTATTTCTCAGTTCTGAAATTCCTTCTTTGAGCACCAGTGGTGTATAAATTATGCAGCCAACATAAAAGTGAAGTAGTGCATACAGTAATGTGACCTTTTAAAAATATGACCTTGAGGACACCTGGGAATTATTATTAACTCACGATCATGAGAGGTTCTAGTTCTTTGGCATTTGAGAGTAGAAATGTTTATCATATGATCTTTTTTTAAAAAAAATTATTTATTTATTTATTTATTTAATTTTGGCTGCGTTGGGTCTTCCTTGATGCGCGTGGGCTTTCTCTAGTTGCGGCAAGCGGGGGCCACTCTCTGCTGCGGTGCGCGGGCTTCTCATTGCAGTGGCTTCTCTTGCTGTGGAGCACGGGTCCCAGACACGCGGGCTTCAGTAGTTGTGACACGTGGGCTCAGTAGTTGTGGCTTGCGGGCTCTAGAGCACAGGCTCAGTAGTTGTAGTGCACGAGCTTTGTTGCTTCGCGGCATGTGGGATCTTCCCGGACGAGGGATCGAACCCATGTCCCCTGCATTGGCAGGCAGACTCCCATCCACCGCGCCACCAGGGAAGCCCTATCATATGATCTTGTTTAATGTTCTCTGGTATCTCATTGTTGGCAGATTCATAGCCTAGTATGTATGACAAACAATGACATATAGTTTGAAATGTTTACAGAGATAGTGCATAATTAAACCACATTTCTAGAACTTGTATACCTTTAAAATTAAGAGTATACAGATGCCCAGATCTCTCAGTCAGATCTTCACTTGTATCTCCATTATAAGACAATTGATTTTAAGTGAGAAGAGAAGCTTCTGATTTGAGTTAAACCAGATAATTTGGTGTACATATTTTAATTTTTTTGCAATGTCTCTGTTGGTTTATAGCATCAGAGAACTAATAATAATGGCTCATGCATTTGATTCGTTGGTTGGTTGGTTGCTTTATTCATTCTCTGCCTTATTTGAAATGAGGCCATGAGTTAGAAGATACTGCAGCAGTCCAAATAGGTAACAAGGGCTTGGAATATGGTATTTTTTCTATGTTCTTGCATTTCTTTCAGGTCTAGGATGGCTATTTTAATGGCTAAATTCCTCTGGAAACCCATAAAGCTATTTCACAGTTCTCTGCTTTTAATACCCTGACTGTTATTTTGTCTTCTATAGAAATTCCTCATTTTAGGGTTCCCAGGATAGAGAGGTAGCATTAACAGCTTACCAGTGACAGATATATCAATATCACACCCAGGCCTATTTTATACTCTGTGACTTTTCCTAGTCATCACACCCTTAATAATCTGTTACGTATGATACCAAAAAAGATGTGTATTTTTGCATTAAAAAAAAAGATATTTCTATTACTGTGTAACTTTGGATGTGTGATCTGGAGTATAGTTTAGCCCCTAAAATATTCTTTCAATATGAAATAGAACTATCACCCAATATACTCTCATTAGTGTCACAAAAATAATAAATTTAATGATAATCAGCAGAGTCTGATGTGAACATTGCTTAATCTCAGAAAATTTTATTCAGTATTGGAGTCTAGCCAATTGGCTGCCTTTGTAATTAACCATGAAGCATGCTCCTACAAGACTTTCTTGGTATTTCAGTAATTAAACTTTTTGGGATGGAATCCAAGGTATGTTTATCTGTATGAGTTTTATGATGTACAAGGAGGACCTTAGAGCACAGAAACTGTATAAAACTGTATAGAAGTTCCTGGTTATTAAGTTATTAAAGTTAAAATTTTAACTTTCTTTTTCTTTCTATTTCTCCTTAAGCTTTGGATTCAACTTAACATTAAACCCTCGTAAACAGTCAATTGCATGTTCAAACTTAGTAAATGAAAATCCCTGAAACACTTAAAGCTCTGTTGATAAATGTAATATAGTCAATTTCCTTTTTTAAAAAAAAATACATAAAGTGACAAACCTGGGAAGATTACAATCAGAACAAGCAAAACCTTTCTAGATACTTAATTTTAGAAGTTGTGCTATACTTTTACTTTCCATTAGTGATTAGCTTCCCTTTTCCATGCTCTTATATGCAGATATGCATTTTCTGTATTAATAATGTGCAAATCAAACAGTGTCTTTAACTTAGGTAGGCTGTTTTTCCCCTCTTGGTGCTCTCTTTTCTTCCCTATTTCCCTTCCTTTTAAGATAAGGTCTTTAGAATACTTCTTTCAGTCCCCTTCTCTCTGGATGAGACTTTGGGTACTCCTCTGTTTAACACCATTCTCCCCTCAGCCCCAGGCCTAGAGTTTTGCTGGAATGCTTTACCATTTTTTATCACTCAGTCAGATTCAGTTACATGTGTCATTGTTGTTTGCTCTCCTTTTTATCATATTACATCTTAATGTATCTGTTCTAGTTCATTTGTTATTTGGTTGATATTTTCTTGTGTATGTTGTTCAGATAAGTTCTATGAGTGATGTACTCTGATTTCTTGCATATACTCAATGCTGTTGTTTTCTTTTCCGTTGTAGGCAACTTATTCTTTCTGAATGCTTGTACGGTTTTCTTTTTATTCGTAGTTATGTGTATTTTGTCATCAAATCTTCCGCTTGGAGCTCAGTGACTTTCAATCTACAGATTCAGGTCTTCATATTAGGAAAGATTTTCTTAATGTTATCTATTATTAATTTAATTATTACCTCTTTTATCTGTAATAATTTTCTCCTTGTGGAATCTATTTATTGCATATTTAGTCTCCTTAATCATTTTTTCATGATGTATTTATCTTTACATTTTGATTTTGTGATTTGAGGTATTTCTTGTACTTGTTCTTTAGGCCAGGGGTCCCCAACCCCCAGGCCGTGGACCGTTAGGTACCGGTCCGTGGCCTGTGAGGAACCGGGCCGCACCGCAGGAGGTGAGCAGGCTGGTGCGCGAGTGAGTGAAGCTTCCTCTGCCGCTCCCCACTGTTCGCATTACGGCCTGAACCATCCCCCCCTGCCCCGTCCCCATCCGTGGAAAAATTGTCTTCCATGAAACTGGTCCCTGGTGCCAAAAAGGTTGGGGACTGCTGCTTTAGGCCACTGATTTCGTCCTTTTCTTTAATCTTTCAGATTCAATTTGAGTATAGAAGTAATTTCTAAGCATTCTTCTTCACGTATAGATATAACATATCCACTAACATAATATTTATACAGTGATAAATTTAGATTATTGTCTTTCTTCTTCAGCTTTGTAGCTTGATTCATTCAATGTACATGTTCTGTTTGTTCTGACTGAACAGAATTGAAGCTTTTACTGCTAAGCTAAATATTGCCCTTCTTTGTTTCCTCCCCCTACGGTGTTTTCTCCAGCAGTCCCATGATGTGTATAGCTCTGCCTTCTCTTAGGTGCACATACCCACATTAGGAACCCTAGTCCTTCTAATTGACTGTTAAATTTATTTACAGAGTAATTTTCCAGTTTTTACTAATTCCTTGGGGGCAAGTACCTCTTTTGTTGTGGAGAGAAGTGGGAGTGTAGCCTCCTTGAACCTCTGTTTTTCTCTGCCGGTTTACCAGTCAGTATGATCCCATTTGCTTTTTTGTCTTCCAAAAGTTGATCGAGATTTCTGGCCTGCTGATCCCACCCATATTAATCTCTTAAGGAGTTATTTCCTTTTATTTGGCTTACTGGCTTTTCAGAGACTTGGAGAAGGAGAGCTCTGTTTCTCAACATATATGAGGTCTTGAATTGGAAGTCCACTGGTAGTTATTTTCATGGCTTTTGAGAGGAAACTTCTGAAGGGGGCATTCAGTGAGCACAATCTTGGTGTCTGTCACCTAGTCTAGTGGGTCTCTAGAGGTGAGAATGGCTTGTTTTAGTGTCCTCTTCAGGCTGGGAAGTGGGAACTTCTAGGAGAAAATGGTCTATCACATCTGGAGTGACTGAGATGTGCTAATATATTTCAGTCTTCCCATCTGCAAAATAAGGCTAATAACAGTGTATCAAACAATAACCAGTTAGAAGATATAATGGAAGAAAAGGTGCCATTTTTAAGAGCAACAAAGAAGATAAAATACTCAGAAATAAACTTAATAAGAAATTCTAAAACCTATATGAGGAAAATTTAAAATATCACTGAAGGACATGAAAGAAGTTTGGAATAAATGAAAAGGCATACCTTGTTCATAGCAAAATATTCAACATCATAAAGATGTCAGTTTATTATAAATTTAACGTGATAATAAGAATCCTTGTAAAAACCTAGGTAAATTGGTTTTGAAAGAAATTGACCTTGACCAAAGAAACTTTGGGGAAAAGAAAAAAGCAAGGATGTTGGATACAGGATTAGTGTGAGCAGACATTGCTATAAAGTGTCAGTAGTTAAAACCTTGTGGTACCGGTATGAATAGAGGGCATAAGGGAGTAAAATGGAAAGCCTGGAAATACACCCTAATACATAGGCAGGTATGGCAAAGATGGCTTCTCAAAAACCAACAGAGACATTATGTTTTTGATTTTGTTTTTTTAATTAATTTATTTTGGCTGCGTTGGGTCTTCATTGCTGTGTGCTTGCTTTCTCTAGTTGTGACAGTCGGGGGCTACTCTTCATTGCAATGTGTCGGCTTCTTGTTGCAGTGGCTTCTCTTGTTGCGAAGCACGGGCTCTAGGTGCATAGGCTTCAGTAGTTGTGGCACATGGGCTAAGTAGTTGTGGCTCAGGGGCTTAGTTGCTCCGTGGCATGTGGGATCTTCCCGGCACAGGGCTCGAACCCATGTCCCCTGCATTGGCAGGCGGATTCTTAACCACTGCGCCACCAGCAAAGTATTCAGGAAATACTTTGGGGGAAACTGGATATGCATCTGTGGAAAATAAAATTGGAGACCTGCCTCATACCAGGGATAATTTCCAAATGGTTGAAGATATAATGTATTAAATAAAAACATGAAATATTCAAAAGAAAACATGGGAAATTTAAAAAAAAATTGTTTTAGATCAGGAAAGGCATTTTGAACTGACTTAAAATGCAAAACTCCCCATAGAGCTCTGTCAGCTTCTGGTCCGTCAAGGAAGTCTAAGCTCTGCTCTGAGTCTGACGTGGCCGACTGCAGGGAGCTCTGCAACCCGTTGGGACCAAACCACACCCCTCGAACATCTGTGTGGCTGACAGGGTCTTGATGCTCCGGCTGGGTGTCAGGCCTGAGCCTCTGAGGTGGGAGAACTGAGTTCAGGACATTGGACCAACAAAGACCTCCTGGCCCCATGTAATATCAATTGGCGAGAGTTGGCCCAGAGATCTCCATCACAATGCTAAGACCCAGCTCCACTCAACGACCAGCAAGCTCCAGTGCTGGACACCCCATGCCAAACAACCAGCGAGACAGGAACACAACCCCACCCATTAACAGAGAGGCTGCCTAAAATCATAATAAGTTCACAGACACCCCGAAACACACGACCGGATGTGGTCCTGCCCAACAGAAAGACAAGATCCTCATCCACCAGAACACAGGCATCAGTCCCATCCACCAGGAAGCCTACACAACCCACTGAAGCAACCTTACCCACTGGGGGCAGACACCAAAAACAGCAGGAACTACGAACCTGCAGCCTGCAAAAAGGAGATCCCAAACACAGTAAGTTAAGCAAAATGAGAAGACAGAGAAATACACAACAGATGAAGGAGCAAGGTAAAAACCCACCAGCCCAAACAAATGAAGAGGAAATAAGCAGTCTACCTGAAAAGAGAATTCAGAGTTATGATAGTAAAGATGATCCAAAATCTTGGAAATAGAATGGAGAAAATACAAGAAACATTTAACAAGGACCTAGAAGAACTAAAGAGCAAACAATGATGAACAACACAATAAATGAAATTAAAAATTCTCTAGAAGGAATCAACAGCAGAATAACCAAGGCAGAAGAACGGGTAAGTGACTGGAAAGGTAAAATAGTGGAAATAACTACCACAGAGCAGAATAAAGAAAAAAGAATGAAAAGAATTGAGGACAGTCTCAGAGAGCTCTGGGACAACAAAAATGCACCAACATTTGAATTATAGGGGTCCCAGAAGAAGAAGAGAAAAAGAAAGGGACTGAGAAAATATTTGAAGAGATTATAGTTGGAAACATCCCTACTATGGGAAAGGAAATAGTCAATCAAGTCCAGGATGTGCAGAGAGTCCCATACAGGAGAAATGGAAGGAGAAACACGGCAAGACACATATTAATCAAACTATCAAAAATTAAATACAAAGAAAAAATATTAAAAGCAGCAAGGGAAAAGCAACAAATAACATACAAGGGAATCCCCATAAGGTTAACAGCTGATCTTTCAGCAGAAACTCTGCAAGCCAGAAGGGAGTGGCAGGACATATTTAAAGTGATGAAAGGGAAAAACCTACAACCAAGATTACCCTACCCGGCAAGGATCTCATTCACATTTGACGGAGAAATTAAAACCTTTACAGACAAGCAAAAAGCTAAGAGAATTCAGCATCACCAAACCAGCTTTACAACAAATGCTAAAGGAACTTCTCTAGGCAGGAAACACAAGAGAAGGAAAAGACCTACAATAACAAACCCAAAACAATTAAGAAAAAGGTAATAGGAACATACATATCGATAATTACCTTAAATGTAAATGGATTAAATGCTCCAATCAAAAGACACAGACTGGATGAATGGATACAAAACAAGACCTGTATATATGCTGTCTACAGGAGACCCACTTCAGACCTAGGGACACATACAGACTGAAAGTGAGGGGATGGAAAAAGATATTCCATGCAAATGGAAATCAAAAGAAAGCTGGAATAACAATTCTCATATCAGACAAAATAGACTTTAAAATAAAGACTATTACAAGAGACAAAGAAGGACACTACATAATGCTCAAGGGATCAATCCAAGAAGAAGGTATAACAATTGTAAATATTTATGCACACAGCATAGGAGCGCCTCAATACATAAGGCAAATGCTAACAACCATAAAAGGGGAAATCGACAGTAACACAATAATAGTAGGGGACTTTAACACCCCACTTTCACCAATGGACAGATCATCCAAAATGACAATAAATACGAAACAAAAGCTTTAAATGACACATTAAACAAGATGGCCTCAATTGATATTTATAGGACAGTCCATCCAAAAACAACACAATACACTTTCTTCTCAAGTGCTCATGGAACATTCTCAAGGATAGATCATATCGTGGGTCACAAATCAGCCTTGGTAAATTTAAGAAAACTGAAATTATTTTTTCCGACACAACGCTATGAGACTAGATATCAATTACAGGAAAAAATCTGTAAAAAATACAGACACATTGAGGGTAAATAATACACTACTAAATAACCAAGAGATCACTGAAGAAATCAAAGAGGAAATCAAAAAATACCTAGAAACAAATGACAGTGAAAACACGATGGCCCAAAACCTATGGGATTTAGCAAAAGCAGTTCTAAGTTGGAAGCTTATAGCAATACAAACCTACCTCAAGAAACAAGAAACATCTCAAATAAGCAACCTAACCTTACACCTAAAGCAATTAGAGAAAGAAGAACAGAAAAACCTAAAAGTTAGCAGAAGGAAAGAAATCATAAAAATCAGATCAGAAATAAATGAAGGAAACGATAGCAAAGATCAGTAAAACTAAAAGCTGGTTCTTTGAGAAGATAAACAAAATTGATAAACCAGTAGCCAGACTCATCAAGAAAAAAAGGGAGAAGATTCAAATCAACAGAATTAGAAATGATAAAGCAGAAGTAACAAGTGACACTGCAGAAATACAAAGGCTCATGAGAGATTACTAGAAGCAACTATATGCCAATAAAATGGACAACCTGGAAGAGATGGACAAATTCTTAGAAAAACACAACCTTCCGAGACTGAACCGGGAGGAAATAGAAAATACAAACAGACAGTCACAAGCACTGAAATTGAAACTGTGATTAAAAATCTTCCAACAAACAAAAGCCCAGGACCAGATGGCTTCACAGACGAATTCTATCAAACATTTAGAGAAGAGCTAAACCCTGTCCTTCTCAAACTCTTCCAAAATATAGCAGAGGGAGGAACACTCCCAAACTCATTCTACAAGGCCACCATCACCCTGATACCAAAACCAGACAAAGATGTCACAAAAAAAGAAAACTACAGGCCAATATCACTGACGAACATAGATGCAAAAATCTTCAACAAAATACTAGCAAACAGAATCCAGCAGCACAATAAAAGGATCATACCCCATGATCAAGTGGGGTTTATCCCAGGAATGCAAGGATTCTTCAGTATGTGCAAATCAATCAATGTGATACACCATATTAACGAACTGAAGGATAAAAACCATATGATCATCTCAATAGATGCAGAAAAAGCTTTTGAGAAAATTCAACACCCATTTATGATAAAAACCCTCAGAAAGTAGGCATAGAGGGAACTTACCTCAACATAATAAAGGCCATTATGACAAACTCACAACCAGCGTCATTCTCAATGGTGAAAAACAAACCATTTCCACTAAGATCAGGAACAAAACAAGGTTTTCCACTCTCACTGCTATTGTTCAACATAGTTTTGGAAGTTTTAGCCCCAACAATCAGAGACAAAAAGAAATAAAAGGAATCCAAATTGGAAAATAAGAAGTAAAAGTGTCACTGTTTGTGGATGACATGATACTATACATAGAGAATCCTAAAGATGCTACCAGAAAACTACTAGAGCTAATCAATGAATTTGGTAAAGTAGCAGGATACAAAATTAATGCACAGAAATCTCTTGCATTCCTATACTCTAATGTTGAAATGTCTGAAAGAAATTAAGGAAACACTCGCATTTACCATTGCAATGAAAAGAATAAAATATCTAGGCATAAACCTGCCTAAGGAGGTAAAAGACTTGTATGCAGAAAACTATGACACTGATGAAAGAAATTAAAAATGATACAGAGAGATGGAGAGATATACCATGTTCTTGGATTGGAATAATCAACGTTGTGAAGATGACTATACTACCCAAAGCAATCTACAGATTCAGTGCAATCCCTATCAAACTACCACTGGCATTTTTCACAGAATTAAACAAAAAATTTCACAATTTGTATGGAATCACAAAAGACCCTGAATAGCCAAAGCAATCTTGAGAAAGCAAAATGGAGCTGGAGGAATCAGGCTCCCTGACTTCAGGTTATACTACAGAGCTACAGTAATCAAGACAGTATGGTACTGGCACAAAAACAGAAATATAGATCAATGGAAGATGATAGGAAGCCCAGAGATAAACCCATGCACATATGGTCACCTTATCTTTGATAAAGGAGGCAAGAATGTACAATAGAGAAAAGACAGCCTCTTCAATAAGTGGTGCTGGGAAAACTGGACAGCTACATGTAAAAGAATGAAATTAGAACACTTCCTAATGCCATACATAAAAATAAACTCAAAATGGATTAAAGACCTAAATGTAAGGCCAGACACTATAAAACTCTTAGAGGAAAACATAGGCAGAATACTCTATGACATAAATCACAGCAAGATCCTTTTTTTTTTTTTTTTTTTTTAGCAAGATCCTTTTTGACCCACCTTCTAGAGAAATGGAAGTATAAACAAATGGGACCTAATGGAACTTAAAAGCCTTTGTACAGCAAAGGAAACCATAAACAAGACGAAAAGACAACCCTCAGGATGGGATAAAATACTTGCAAAGGAATTAATGGACAAAGGATTAATCTCCAAAATATACAAGCATCTCATGCAGCTCAACATCAAAAAAACAACCCAATCCAAAAATGGGCAGAAGACCTAAATAGACATTTCTCCAAAGAAGATATACGGATTGCCAACAAACACATGAAAGGATGCTCAGTATCACTAATCATTAGAGAAATGCAAATCAAAACTACACTGAGGTATCACCTCACACCGGTCAGAATGGCCATCATCCAAAAATCTACAAACAATAAATGCTGGAGAGGGTGTGGAAAAAAGAGAACCGTCTTGCATTGCTGGTGGGAATGTAAATTGATACAGCCGCTATGGAGAACAGTATGGAGGTTGCTTAAGAAACTAAAAATAGAACTACCATACGACCCAGCAATCCCACTACTGGGCATATACCCTAAGAAAACCATAATTCAAAAAGAGTCATGTACCACAGTGTTCATTGCAGCACTATTTACAATAGCCAGGACATGGAAGCAACCTAAGTGTCCATCGACAGATGAATGGATGAAGATGTGGCACATATATACAATGGAATATTACTCAGCCATAAAAAGAAATGAGATTGAGTATAGTGAAGGGTATGGACCTAGAGTCTGTCATACAGAGTGGAGTAAGTCAGAAAGAAAAAGAAATAACCGTATGCTAACATATATATATGGAATCTAAAGAAAAAAAAAAGGTTCTGAAGAACCTAGTGATAGGACAGGAATAAAGACGCAGACGTAGAGAATGGATTTGAGGGCACAGGGAGGGTAAGTTGGGATGAAGTGAGAGAGTGGCATGGACATATATATATACACTACCAAATGTAAAATAGATGGCTAGTGGGAAGCAGCCGCATAGCACAGGGAGATCAGCTCGGTGCTTTTTGTCCACCTAGAGGGGTGGAATAGGGAGGTTGTGAGGGAGCTGCAAGAGGGAGGAGATATGGGGATATATGAATATGTATAGCTGATTCACTTTGTTACTCAGCAGCAACTAACAGAAGAGTGTAAAGCAATTATACTCCAATAAAGATGTTAAAAAAATGCAAAAGTCCTAAAGGAAAGGGTTCTGAAATTCAACTACATATAATATAAAACATCTGCATTATAGAAAACAATAAGCAAGGACAAATGACAGCCTTTAAAAAATACTTGGAATTCATAATACAAATGAAGAACTAATCTCTTTAGTATATAAAGAACTAAAAAGATATAAGAAAAAGACCAAGAACCCAACAGAAAAATGCCAACTGTATAAAAAGAATTTTTTACACTGTATTGTATTTGTCTTTCAGGTATACGTGAACATATATAAAAATGACATCTTACGAACTTGTAGCATAGTTAGTAATAGCAAAAGATTGGAAATAATTGAAGAATTCATTAGTAGGGGATTGGTTCAATAAATTATGGAATATCTACACAGTGGACTATTACACAGTTGTAAAAACAGTGAAGAAGCTCTTTATATACTGATATGGAAAGTTCTGCAGGAAATATTAGAGAACTGCACAGCAGTGTGTAAACATACTTTTTATGTAAAAAGTGGGGTGGAGATGGAGGAATAAAACTGTTCTAATTTTTTACGCAAAGAGTAGCATATTTACACATTGCTTTTTTACTTTGCTTTTTGTGGATATATTCTTTAATATATATGAAAAAATTATATACGTAAATATATATATTCATAAAGTCTGGAAGAGTATATAAAGTGGGGAATTTAATGGGTAGGAATTGGGCAGACTGGAGGCAGGGAAGGGAGGAAGATTTTTCACTATATACCTTTTGATACTCTTGATTTTTGCATGATAAAGTTATACCTGCTAAGAATTATAGTATATCAGGCATTTTCAGTTGGAAATAACCAAAACTCGATTCCTCTGCCTTCAGTAAACCTCCATTCTGTTTTCACCACCAACATAGCTAACCCTGTTATTGTTAGAAGTTCGGTTTCTTTATTTTCTGGGAATTCTAAGAATATTAGATATTTGTAAGCGCTTAATAGTCTGTATAAACGAACCAGAACAGAGCTCCAGTATTTTAAGGTGCTTTATAATCTAATTTATTAATATCCTCTGAAGGTAGGAAAATATATTACTCCCTATGATGACAGGTAATAACTCTTATCATTTAGAGACACACACAGCCACCTTGTAGCTTCAGTTTTACAACTTAAACAGAGAACACCAAACTCACCAGTTTAGGTATATCTCAACGAGATGATGTTCTCTTCAGTAAAATTGAAATATATTCTTTCACAAACAGACAGACATAAATAGACTAAAACCCATTTCTCTGACAGAGAATAGGTGCCTTTCTCTGTCAAATATCACCACGTGGTCAGACCATAAGAAGACTTCCCAGTCATTCCCTATACCAATGGGGAGTAACTCACTGGCCACCAGTGTCACAGAACCATACCCAACTGGGCAAAGAACCAGAAATGAACAAAAAGCAAAGATTGGGGGATACAAGGAAAAAAGTTCTGTCGCTGCTCGGAATTCACCCCGTGGATCAAGGGAAGATATCCCTGGGAGCAAGCAGTCCCTTAGGCGATGTGTCACTTGGGCTTCTCTGTGGAACTTCAACTCCGTCAAGTATGATTTTTCATGTTATGAACAAGAAGCTCATAAAATATAAAGTGAGTGTGTGTCAGAGATTCAAATAATTTTTTATTTAGGGAAGCAGTAAGATGGTAAGGCTAGTTCCTACAATTTGAAGAAAGTGTTGTCTCTCTGCTTTTTCCTTTTGATTGAAAATATCCAGGTTCAAGTCTGGAGATGTTTTACACAAAACTCTTGTAAATATAGCATTAGATTCTTCAGGCTTTATGGTTAGTAATCTTAACACTTTGTCTTTTCTGTTAGATATGCAACTATAATTAATCACTTTAAGGGTAAAATCTGTCTATAATTTTAAAAGCATAGAAGAAAATAGTCAATTAAAAAGATACTAAGTTTTTGTGGAGTTGATTCATTGTTACATGACACAAAATGTATATAAACATAATTTTTATACCTTTTATGATAATGGGTGACATTTGCCAATAAATTTTTATTTTATACTTTTTTAAGGTATATCTTGCATATAAATAAAGTCCACAGATCAGAAGAATGGAGCTTGAAGAACGTATAGAAATGTATACATTCATATACTCACAACACAGTCAAATATAAATTATTCTCAGCACCCTACAAGACCCTTGCCCCTCCTATTCATTACCTCTCCCAAAGGTAGCCATTCTGACTTCTGTCACAATAGATTAGTTTTGCCTGTCCTCTTACTTCATGTAAATAAACTACGGTATGTACTCTTCTTCCCTCCAGCTTTATTGAGATATAATTGACTTATAACATTGTGTAAGTTTAAGGCTACAAAGTAATGGTTTGATACACATATATACTGGGAACAGCATGTACTCATATCTGGCTTCTGTTTCTCAACATTTATGAGATTCATCCACTTGTTGCGAGTTGCAGCAGTAATTTTTTTTTCGCTTCTGTGTAGTATTATATGGAAGATAGTACAAATTATTTATCTATTGTATTTTTGGTGGGATTTTTTTGGTCTTAATAAATAATTGTATGATACTACTGGTATATATAAATACATTCTATTTTTGCATTTGACCTTATATTCTGTGATCTTGCTAAATTATCTTATTTATTCGGATTGTTTTTAGAGTCTGTTAGATTGTTTACATACTGTATCATTTTCAAATAATGAGAATTTTATTTTTTCTGTTCTAATTTTTATACCTCTTATTTATTTTCCTTACCTTTTTAAATAAAACTGATTAAGAGGGACTTCCCTGGTGGCGCAGTCATTAAGAATCCGCCTGCCAATGCAGGGGACATGGGTTCGAGCCCTGGTCCGGGAAGATCCTAAATTTCGCGGAGCAACTAAGCCCGTGTGCCACAACTACTGAGCCTGCGCTCTAGAGCCCATGAGCCACAACTACTGAAGCCCACATGCCTAGATCTCGTGCTCTGCAACAAGAGAAGTCGCCGCAATGAGAAGCCTGCACACCGCAACAAAGAGTAGCCCCTGCTTGCCGCAACTATAGAAAGCCTGCGCGCAGCAACAAAGACCTAACGCAGCCAAAAATAAATAAATAAATTTAAAAAAAAACACCTGATTAAGATCTCAAGGACAATGTTGAATAGAAGACATTCTTGTCTTGTTCATGACCATGTTGACCATGCTTGTCAGCGGGAAAGCATCAGTTTTACCATTAAGTGTGATGCTAGGTGTGTGTGTTTGTGTGTGTTTTAATAATCCTCATCAAAACATACGTGTAGTTAAAAAATCATGAATAAGTATTAAATTTTACCTGTTGAAATTATATATGTTTTTATTCCTTTATTTTAATGATGTGGTCAGTTTATAGGGATTGATTTTAGAATATTAAATTAATTTGTATTTTGGACTGAAACTCACTTGTTCACTATCCTTTTTGCTAATATTTTGTTTAGGAGTTCTGCAACTATGTTCATGATATTGAACCATAATTTTTTTTTCTAGTAGTGTCTTTATCAGCTTGTTATGAAGGCTGTCCTGGCCTCATGGAACAGGTTGGTAGGTCTTCCCTTTTACTTTTATACTCTGGAAGAATGTATGTAAGGTTGTTACTATTTATTCCTTAAATGTTTGAAAGAATTCACCAATGAATCCATTTGGGCCTGCAGTTTTCTTACAGATTCAGTTTCTTTAATAGCTATAAGACTATTTAAATCTTTTGTTTCTTGTTTCAGTTTTGATAAGTTGTGTTCTTCAGGGAATTCGTTCATTTAAACTAAATTCTCAATATATTGGAATAGAGTTGTTGGTAGTATCTTCAGAGTCTTTTTTGTTTTTTTGAAGTATTTATTTATTTATTTGGCTGCGGTGGGTCTTAGTTGCGGCACGCAGGATCTTCGTTACCACGTGCAGAATCATCTTTGCGGCGTGTGGGATCTTTAGTTTCCCATGCAAACTCTTACTTGCGGCATGTTGGAACTAGTTCCCTGACCAGGGATTGAACTCGGGCCCCCTGCATTGGGAGCGCAGTGTCTTAGCCACTGGATCACCAGGGAAGTCCCTCTCAGAATCTTTTTTAATGTCGGCAGGCTTCTAGTTATATCTCCATTTTCATTCTTTATATTTGTGTTCCTTGTTTTTTTCTCAATGTTTCTTCCTAGGCGTTGTCCATTTTATTAATCTCCCAAAGAATCAACTTCTGACTTTGATTTCTTCTATTATACACCTGCTTTCTATTTCATTGATTTCTTTATTATATTTTTTTTCTTTCTTTTTTGAATTAATTTTCTGTTCTTTTTCTAGATTTTTATGATGGAAGCATAAATCATTTATTTTTCAACTTGTCTTATTTCAGATAATATACATTTAGAGATGTGAATTTTGCTCTGTTTCAGTTGTATTCTACACACTTTAATGTGTTTATTTTTGTTTTTCAGATCAAAATATTTTCTAATTTCTATTGTGATTTTGTGTATTTGACTCATGAGTTATTCAGAATTTTGTTTCTTAATTTCCAAACATTTGGGAGAATTTTTAGTTATCTTTCAGTAATTGATTTTTTAAAATATTTATTTATTTATTTTTGGTTGCGTTGGGTCTTTGTTGCTGCACGCGAGCTTTCTCTAGTTGCGGAGAGCAGGGGCTACTCTTTGTTGTGGTGCGCAGGCTTCTCATTATGGTGGCTTCTCTTGTTTTGGAGCATGGGCTATAGGCGTGCAGGCTTCAGTAGTTGTGGCTCACGGGCTGTAGAGGGCAGGCTCAGTAGTTGTGGTGCACGGGTTTAGTTGCTCCATGGCATGTGGGATCTTCCGGGACCAGGGCTCGAACCCATGTCCCCTGCATTGGCAGGCAGATTCTTAACCACTGTGCCACCAGGGAAGTCCCTTTCAGTAATTGATTTTTAGTGTAATTCTATGGTGGTCACAAAACAGTTCATTCATGATTTAAGTTTTTTGTATTTGTTGCTACCACTTCATGGTCTAGCATGTGGTCTTTTTGTAAATATTTCATATACAGTTGTAAAGAACGTATATTATGTAGTTGTTGGGTTTAATATTCTAGTTCAGGTTGGAAAATTGGGTTGTTCAAATCTCCTATATACTTACATTTTTTTCTTTTCGCTAACTTATTCTATCAGTTACTGAGAAACGTTTGTTAAAATCTACAGCTGTAAGGTGGATATAGCTGTTCTCCTTTTAGTTCTTTCAGATTTTGCCTTATGTATTTTGAAGCTGTGTTATTTGTTGCATATGGATTTTATTATTATTTTACTCTGTTGATTTGACACTTTTATCATCATGAAATGTCCCCCTTTACCTATTTTTAATTAGAATTTTTAGTCCGTTTACTTTTTTATTGAGATATAATTTACATGCCATAAAATTCACTCTTTTAAAGTATACAATTATGTGGTTGTTAGTATATTTTCAAACTTGCACAAATACCACCACTACCTAATTCTTGAACATTTCAGAAAGAAATCTCTTATTCATTGGTAACAACTCTCCATTTGGTCCTCCCTCAAGCCCCTGGTAATCACCAGTATACTTCCTGTCTCTGTGAATTTGATTATTCCAGACATTTTGTATATATGGAATCACACAACATGTGGTCTTTTGTGTCTGACTTCTTTCATTAAGCATAATGCTTTTATTTTTCATCCATGTGGTAACATGGATTAGCACTTCATTCTTTTTTTAATGGCCAAATATTATTTTATTGTATGGATCTGGTAAATACTTTGGTTCATTTTTCAGTTGATGCTTGTTTCTACTTTTTGGCTATTATGAATAATATTGGTATGCATATTCATGTAAAAGTTCTTGGTGGACATATGCTTTTATTTCTCTTGGTTAAATACGTAGGAGTGGAATTGATGGCTCATACAGTTTTTCTATGTTTAACATCTTGAAAAACTGCCAAATTGTTTTCTATAGTGACTGTACCATTTAAATTCCTACCAGTAATGAATGAGGGTTACAGTTTCTACACATGCTTGCTAACTAGTCCAGTCATGTTAAAAATTATTAATAATATACTTGGACTGAAGTTTACCATCTTGATATTTATTTATTTGCCTTGTTTATTCTTTGTGCTTTTATTCTTCCTTTACTGCTTTCTTTGGGATTAATCAAGTATGTTTTATTTTTCAAAATTTTCTCCTCTATTAGCTTTTTAGTTGTACATTTATTATTCTTTTAGTGGTTACCATAGGGATTGTAACATATATCTTTGGAATGTTGCATTCTTCTCTAAAATAGGACTTATTTCACTTCCCAACCAATAGAGGATTCCTAAATTGTTTGGCTGCATGTACCCCTCCTATCCTTTGTGCATTTTTATGTCTATTATAAACCTTGTAGAACATTATTATTGTGCTTACATCCATTTTTACATCAATATTTACTTATGTTTCCCCACTTTTTGTGCTCATCATGCATTTTCTGTAGATCTGGATCAGTCTCTTTTGGTCAGAAGAACTCTACTATTTCTTTTATTGAAAGTCTTCTGATAATAAGTTCTTTTAGCTTTTGTTTGAAAATAAGTTATTTTACCTGATTTATTAGTGGATAGTTTTGTGAGGCAGAGGGTTTTATGTTGGCAATATTTTCCCTTTTACTGTGTCCCTATTATCTTCTCATTTCCATTGAAATGTCCTCACATTGTTATCATTGCTCCTTTGAAGTCAATTTGTCTTTTATTTTCTGGCTGCTTTTAAGAATTTCTCTTAGTAATTTTTTTTTTTTTTTAGCAGTTTGAGTGTAATGTAAGTGTTTATTTTTTTTAATCCTGCTTGAGATCTGTAAGATTTATTTGATCTGTAGTTTGATGACTGTCATCAGTTTTGAAAATTTTTCAGCCTTTATTTTTTTATTTTTATTTTTTAAAGATTTATTTATTGATTGATCGCTATGTTGGGTCTTCGTTTCTGCGCGAGGGCTTTCTCTAGTTGTGGCAAGCGGGGGCCACTCTTCATCGCGGTGCGCGGGCCTCTCACTGTCGTGGCCTCTCTTGTTGTGGAGCACAGGCTCCAGACGCGCAGGCTCAGTAGTTGTGTCACACGGGCCCAGTTGCTCCGCGGCATGTGGGATCTTCCCAGACCAGGGCTCGAACCCGTGTCCCCTGCATTGGCAGGCAGATTCTCAACCACTGCGCCACCAGGGAAGCCCCTCAGCCTTTATTTTTAAAACATTGCTTTTGTTTCTTTTTAAAATTCATGTGTCTTATCTCTGAGTTGTGAATTTAGACATATTTGAGGCCTTTTTCGCGTATTTTATGCTGTTTCGTGTATTTCTGTCACTTTTTTCTTAATGTGCTTCCATGTGGATATTTTATACTGAACTGTCTTCCAGTTCACTAATCCTCTCTTTAGTCATGTTCATTGTTCTATTAAACTGACCCAATGAGTTCTTAATTTCAGATATGGTATTTTTCAGTTGTAGGATGAACGTTTTGTTGTTTTTCATAGATTACAATTTTCTGTTGGAATTCTTCATCTTTTCATCTATTTCTTTCATTTTATTGAACATTAATCATAAATGTTTTTGGCAACTTGATAAAAATGTAGCTGAAGTTTTCTTATCAAGTTGTATATTACTCTTCTCCCTCTGCTTTGTCCTAGGCAAGTAATTGTTTGTAATTCATCTCATCTTGGAGATTCCTGTTTTACGTTAGAATTTAGGCTAGTTGGTTGCCTGGAGACCTCAGTTTTCTGATGGATCCAAAAAAAAGTTATGATTTCATAGATTATCTGCTTTTTCCTCTTGTTAGGCTGGGAGTGATGCTCTTTACAGCTTTCTGCATTGTAAACAGAAGCCAGAAATGCATGGTAGCAATTTTAAAGTCCTTTTCTGATAATTCTAAAATCTGAATGAAATGTGAGTCTTTTTCTGTTTTGACAATTTATTCCCAACATTTGTTCCTGTTTCTTCTTCTTCTTATTATTACTTTTGGGGGCAGTCCTTATCATGTTTATCGGATGCCACACAAGGTGGATGAGAAATTTGCAGAGGGTCTATAGGATGTTATTTTCCCTGAGGACAGTTAATTTTTCTTCTGGCAGTCCTGATCATGTCAAGCCTTGATTTTAAGCTCTGTTAGAGCTTGTTTATTGCTATTTTGACCTTACTCCCAGGGCATGACTTTTCTGGAGTCTCAGTTGAGAGCCCAGCGTCTTTCTTTTCAGTACTCCTCTGTCTTGGCAGTGCTTGCCTGCCAATCTCCATCTCCTCAGCATGGCTGGGCTGTTGAAATATCTGCTTGGCTTTTTGTTGCCCATCTGCTGTTTTTTGATAGGTTTCTTTGCATCTTGTCCTATATACTTATGTAAGCTTAGGAATCAGTTAACAATTTGAGGGGAATTTTCATGTGGATTTTTAGGCTCCTTCTATATAGGTCTTTTGGGAGGCATTTTTCACTCTGGAGCCTCCTCTGCTTTGGCAACCCCAGTCTCCAGGCTCTGCCTCCTCAGCCCAGTTAAGGTACAGCAGTGTGCTTGGGCTCTATTTCCCATCATTGGTCTAGAAAATCTCTTATACCAAAGAATGATTAAATGTGGAATTTGCTTCATGGGCTCCCCTGCTCTCCAAGGATGTAGCCCCAGAAATCCTACCTGTAAAGCTTGCTTTCCTGTGCCTTCAGGCAAGTAGTTTTATATGTTTTTTTCAGCATTCATAGTTGTTCTCCTTGAAAATGCTAGTTCAATACACTATGTTCCATAAATTGGAACCAGAAGTGCCATATCTCTTTTCTCATTTTGCATGTTCACTAATGCTTAGCAGAGTTCTATAAATATTGATGGCTGTTGCAAATCTTTTCAAGGTTCCAACTGTGTTGAACAGATAAAATCAGTACTTATATAATAATTACCATAGACAATAAAGGATAACTAGTTATAAACCTTAGTTTTATCTCCTGGAATAAAAGCAGGTGTTGGTACATCAGGAAAGAGCTCTGAAAGCAGAGCAGAAATGGAGAGCCAATACTAGCCACTAAAGCTCTTTTAACTGAACTTCAAATCTGGTATGATTATCTGTTCTTTGAATTGTGGTCATTGGAAAGCTTTCCTAGAACCAGGAGCTCTTATCACAGTCTTTCATGTTTTGATCTCTAGGAAGATGAAGTCCTCAGTACATTCTGAAGAGGATGATTTTGTTCCAGAACTACACAGAAACGTTCACCCTCGAGAGCGGCCTGATTGGGAAGAAACACTTAGTGCAATGGTAAATCAGTTTTATGCATATGTATGTATGTATATTTTACTTACATAAAGAAAAGGAACTGAGGAAGCATTACTCACATAAAAAATTTTTTCGTCGTTTGTTGCTTTGCTCATTTGTTCAGGAAATATCTGTTGAGCGAATTATCTATTCAAGGCACTGTTTTAGACTCTCTGGGCAGAGCTGTGAATAAAACACACACATTTCCTGCTTTTGTAGCTTATATTTTAATGAGGTAGGAGGAGAAGCAAATAATTAAATATATAATATGTCATGTGGTGGTGTGTGCCATTGTAGAAAATTAATGTGGAGTGGTGGGGTTACAGAGTGGGAGGAGAGAGTGTGAAAGAATAGTTGCTAGTTATATAGGATGGGCACAGATGGCCTCTGGGAGAAGTTGAGATTTGAGCAGACACCAGAGGGATGTGAGGGAGTGTGTTTATCTGGGAACCGATCATTTTAGGCAATGGAAGAACAAGTTAAAGGCTGTAGCATAGAAATAAAAAGCAAGTTGGAAAAAACACAAGTAGGACATGTGACTGAAACTGAGCTGGGAAAAGTAGAGGAGATGAGGTCAGAGAAGTGGTTTGTTGTACTCCATTATAAGGACTTTGGTTTTTTATGCTGAGTGAGCTGGGAAACCATTGGAGGATTTTTAGCCAAGAAGTGACATGATCTGGCTTAAAATTTTAAAGGAAGTCTCTGGTCGCTGTGAATAGGCTAAAGAGGGAGGCAAAAAGAGGAAATAAGGAGACCAGTTAGAAGGTTATTATATTAGACGGACGGTGATGGTGGCTTGAACCAGGATGGTAGATGGGGAAAATGGTTCGATTCTGGATGTAGTTTTACAGGTAAAGCCAAGCATTTTTACTCATGAATGGGACAGAGAGAGTAAGATAAAGAGATGTCAAGGATGAGTTCAAGTTCTTTGGCTGATCAGCCTGAAGAATGGAGTTTACGTTCACTGAGATACTGGAAAAGCAATCCTTGTTTGTTGTGAGTTAGGTGGGAAAATCCTATGCAGTGTAGTTTTTCCACATAAGTTTGAGATAGTCATTTAATCTATTATAACTTTTATAACTTTTTGTAATTCAGATCTGTAAATAAGAACAATGAAATTTGTTTTGCAGAGAATAACATTTTACTTAATTGGAGTTAAAAGTTAGTGATTCTTATCAAAATTGAATGCAAATGTTCATTTGTCAATGCAGGTTTGCAATGAGATTTTACATATTTCATTTTTGAAAATGCCTTTTCCCTCAGGTACTGCCAAATATATCAGTTTATGAGCATATGATTTTAATTGAGCATATTCATTGCTTAGAAGGTGTTTATGGAATTCTTTTAGTTTCTTCTCTTGATATTTTCCTTTTAGCATAACATTACATTGCAAATTTCTGCGCTGAGGAGATGTGAAATAGTCTCATCAAAGACAAACATGCCCCACACTCCTATTGAATCAAGTAATCCCTGGAGGTGCCAGCATGCCACTGAAAGGATATTCAGTAAATTCTTTTGCTTATTTAGAAATCTTTCACAGTTTTCCTGTGTATTTTGATAACCTGCAATAAGTCTACATTGAATTTATCAATGGGAAGAAAGGTGGTATCTATTATGTGGTGGTTTGTTTACTCTGTATTAAAATGTCATATGACGCGCTACATAGAAAGTTACTGAATTCTGTTTTCTGGAGTTCACATTGATTTGTCTATGGAAATTACCATTTGTATCATATGTTCTTAGCATCTTTTATTATGATATTGGTACTCTAATTTCTTTATTTGTAAACTTTTTTTAAAAATTAATTAATTTTATTTTATTTATTTTATTTTTGGCTGTGTTGGGTCTTTGTTGCTGCACGCAGGCTTTTCTCTAGTTGCGGCGAGCGGGGGCTACTCTTCGTTGCGGTGTGTGGGCTTCTCATTGCAGTGGCTTCTCTTGTTGTAGAGCACGGGCTCTAGGTGCGTGGGCTTCAGTAGCTGTGGCACGTGGGCTCAGTAGTTGTGGCTCGCAGGCTCTAGAGCACAGGCTCTGTAGTTGTGGCGCACAGGCTTAGTTGCTCCATGGTATGTGGGATCTTCCCGGCCCAGGGCTTGAACCCGTGTCCCCTGCATTGGCAGGCAGATTCTTAGCCACTGAGCCACCAGGGAAGCCCTATGTGTAAACTTCTTGAAGACAAGTGCTATGATTCTATTTTTTGAAAAAATCATTACACTCAATAAATAGTACATTGCAAGGTTGCAAAAAGTGTACAGTGAATGATGAAGAGGATATAAATGAGATTAGAGCTGCTGTTTAACTACACTTACTCTAGAAAATTATACGGATTTTAATGAGGAAGTAAGAGTAAAGAAAGTTTGGGACCGTTTTCTCTTTCAATAATAATATGTGTGAAATATTATGTTGAGAATGAAGTTTATTAAGAGAAACCCTTACAAAATGTTTTTCCAAAACAATTCCATTTATTTAATTTTTTAATAGTTTTCAAAATAAAAGGGCTTAAGTGTTGAACTTTTATTGATTTGTGTGGTGTGGCCAGAATATTAGTTTTTTAATACATATCTAAAAGAATGTCAGAAATTTCTGAATTGTTAAGAATTTTAAAAAGTTTGTAAACAGTCATTTTTAAATTGAGGTATAATTGATATGTAACATTATATTAGTTTCAGATGTACAATATAATGTTTTGGTATATGTGTATATTGTGAAATGTTCACCACAATAAGTCTAGGTAACATCCATTACCACACATAGCTGCAGATTTTTTTTCTTGTGATGAGAACTTCTAAGATTTACTCACTTAGCAACTTACAAATATACAACTCTGTAAATATTGTATATTTACTACAGTAACCATGCTGTACTTTATGTTCCAGGACTTATTTTATAGGGGGAAGTTTGTACTTTTTGACCACCTGAACCCATTTCGCTCACCCACCTTTGGCAACCACCAGTCTGTTCTCTGTATCTTTGAATTCAATTTAATTAATTAACTAATTAATTATATATTTTTAAAGCCTCCACATACAAGTGAGATCATATGGTATTAGTCTTTCTGTTTTTCACTTATTTCACTTAGCATAATGCCCTCAAGGTCCATTTATATTTTAACAAGTGGCAAGATTTCTTTCTTTTTTATGGCTGAATAATATTCCTTTGTGTATATATACCACATTTTCTTTATCCATTCATCAATCAATGAATACTTAGGTTGCTTTCATTTTTTGGCCAATGCAAATGATGCTGCAATTAACAAAGGGGTGCAGATATCTTTTCGAATTAGTGTGTTCATTTTCTTCAGATAAATACCCAGAAATGGAATTGCTGGATCATATGGTAGTTCTGGTTTTCATTTTTTTGAGGAACCTCCATAATGTTTTCTGAAGTGGCTGCACCATTTATATTTACACTACCAGTGCACAAGGGTACTGTTTCTCTTTTCTCCACATCCTTGCTGTTACTTATTTTTTATCTTTTTGATAATAGCTATTCTAACAGGTATGAAGTGATAACCCATTGTGTTTTTGTTTTGCATTTCCCTGATGATTAGTGATGTT